>NW_005871708.1:228472-295243 GCF_000147115.1 Myotis lucifugus | reverse complement strand
GTATACACACTTTGAATAATTATAAGGCAGTGTATATTAAAATACACTTCATTTTTAAAATGTAATATAATCTATAGACTTTGTGTATAATTTTTGGGGGGATAGTATATATATTGATCCTTTTTTGTGAGATCTTGTTAAATAATCTGTTTTATTATTTCAGATCTTGCTTTTAAATGTCACTAGGAAGAATCAGATTTGCATTTAATCTAGGGTTAATTTTCTCCTTAACTGGCAAAATACCCTTCTTAATACTTTACCTGATGTTCCCTGAAATATGGCAATTTCCACTCTGGTTTTTGGGGATAGGCACTATTTTAAGACCTGTGTGATATGCTTTTATTTTAGAGAGGAGAGAGAGAGAGAGAGAGAGAGAGAGAGAGAGAGAGAGAGACAGAAAGAGAGAGAGAGAGAGTCATCGATTGGTTGACACCCCAAAGCACCGTGATTAGGGACTAACTCACAACCTAGGTATGTGTCGTGACCAGGAATCAAACCTGAAACTTTTTTGGTGTATAGGAGAATGATCCAACAAACTGAACTACCTGGCTGGAGCTCAAGTGGTTCTGCCTTGAGCTTGGGTAGTTTTCTCACCCACATGCACGGGTTAGTAATCGAAAGAATCCTTAACAGGGTATCTGCAGGCCTTTAGATTCATCTCTCTGTGCCTATATCTCCTTTTAATGCTTTGTTCTGGGGACTGCAGCCACTTTGGCTTACACAGACTCCCAACTCCTTACACTCATCTCAGAGAGACTAAGTGTTGGTCTGTTTTTTCCTCCCTATCTAGTGCATAGGACACTCTATCCAGACAGTAGTCCTGGGCTTACATGATGTTATTTTGTCTGGTTGTGTAGTGCTTACATGTAGAAAATTTACCCTGTGACTCCATCTTGCAAGAAGCCAAACTCCTATGCATTTGAATAAATTGCCTTCTGTTTATTTAAGAAAATGAGTAACAAAACTAATAATTGGTACCCTAGATAGTAGTATGGAACTTGCAATATCCCACCTGAAGATGGTAAAACCGTGAGGAAAAATAAAGATATAGATTACAGAAGCAAAATTGATTAAAACTTGAAGGAATATATACACACCCTTATGTTCATTGCAGTGTTATTTACAATAGTCAAGATTTGGAAGCAGCCCATGCGCCCATCTATATATATAAAGAGGTAATATACTAATTGGTCCTAATGGTGTCCCAGTCACGACTGTTCAACAGGCTGTGCACGCACAGGAGCTTGTGGGCGGAGACGGGGGCGGGGACTTGCGCCACCAGGACATGAGGCTGCTGCTGGGGGCAGCCCCCCTGGCAGAGGTGCACACAGGCCCACTGCTCTGCCTGGCCCAGAAGTGGGGCGTCAGGATGGGAGTGGGGCCTTGGTGGAGAGCTCTCAGCACTCCTGCACTGGGGGCTGAAGGCGTGGAGAAGGGAGAGCAAATGGGCAGTTAGGGGGTTTAGGCCAGGAGGGGAGAGCAGATAGGCAGTTAGGGGGATAAGGCCAGGAGGGGAGAGCAGATAGGCAGTTAGGGGAATCAGACAAGGAGGGGAGAGCAGTTAGGCAGATCAGGCCAGCAGGGGAGAGCAGTTAGGGCCATCAGGCAGTCAGGGGAACAGTTAGGGCATCAGGCAGGCAGGAGTGCAGTTAGGGGCATCAGGCAGGCAGGCAGGTGAGCACTTAGGAGCCAGTGGTTCTGGATTACAAGAGGGATCCCAGATTGGAGAGGGTGCAGGCCAGGCTGAGGGACCTCCCCCCACCATGCACGAATTTTGTGCACTGGGCCTCTAGTTAGTAGATAAGTATATATAAAGGTTCTGGTACATTTACACAATGTGATACTATGCAGCTATAAAAAAGAAGGAACTCTTACCTTTTGAGACAGCATGGATGGACCTGGAGAGTATTATGGTAAGTGAAATAAGCCAATCAGAGTAATAAAAAGTATCACATGATCTCACTCATATGTGGAATCTAATGAACAAAATAAACAAAATAGAAACAGATTCATGGATACAGAAAACAGACTGACAACTGTCAGAGAGGAGGGGGTTTGTGGGGCTGGGTGAAAAAGGTGAAGGGATTAAGCAAAAAAAAAAAATTCCTCATAGACACAGGCAACAGTATTGTGATTGCAAGAGGGAAAATGGGGGTGGAGCGAAGTAGAAGAGGGTAAAGGGAGATAAATAGTGATAAAAGTGACTTGACTTATTATACTGAACACACAATGCAATATAGAGATGATGTATTATAGATTTGTACACTTAAAACCAATATAATTTTATCAACTAATCTCACCCCAGTAAGTTTGATTATTTAAAAAAAAACTAATTTTAAACTTTCCAAAATGTCCCCTATATTTCATTGATCTGAAATATCTCACTGAGTTAACAATATTTCACTTGTCACCCACTAATCATTATCAAAAGTTAATAGGAGAATAGAGATTTTAAAGATAGATGCTACTTATCACAATGTTGATTACCTGACTATAAAGGCTGTAGAATAGCCTCAGTCAGTATTGTCAAGTAGTTATTGCTGGGAAAGTGCTAAAGACAATTAGCTCTCTATTTCTTCATTTAGGTGATATTAGATCATTTTGTTTTTAACTCTGAAAACATTTCCATTATACAGCAGGCTGCTATACTCTGGAGTCCATCATGTAAAATTATGTGTAAAATATACTAAAATCATTGATTATTTTTGGGGCACCCTGTGCTATTCACATAATTCTTCCTGAATAGAGACCAAATACAGACTCCTTTTAACCAGAAATGATATTACAATCTTCTATTATTTAGACACAAATTCTTCCAAATATAATATACCTTTTTTATAACTACTTTTTGGCCAAACTAAATTAAAAACTTATCCCAACAAGTTTGACATTTAATATTGCTGTGAAGAAATAATGTAAAATGCCACTATGTTTTAAAACAACAGGATAGCTTCCAGTGCAACAATTAGCTGGTAACATATGCCACTGATGCTTAGAGGATTTTCAGTCCCTTAAACATTAATGTAACATTTCTGCTTCTGTCACAATAAGGCAGCCATCTGTGTTTGAACCTGCTGGGAAAGTGTGGTTATGTTTACAGAGGAGAAGAGAAAAAGACAGGAAAATAGGCAGAAAATTCAGGTTTATAGAGGTGGCATCTAAAGTCAAATCTTTAATTAATTAATTAATGTACTTATTTATTATTGAATTTATTGGGGTGACATTGGTTAATAAAGTGATATAGGTTTCAGGTGTACAATTATATAGCACATCATCTGTATATTGTACTGTGTGTTCACCAGTACCATATGATTCCACCTATATCTGGAAAAAATAAACTAACAAAATAGAAATAGACTCAGAAATACAAAGAACAGCTTGACAGCTCTCAGAAGGTGTGGGTGGGTGAAAAAGGTGAAGAAATTAAGCAAAAGAAAAATAGACCTTCATAGACAGACAACAGTATGGTGATTACCAGAGGGAATGGGCGTGAGGGGAGTAGAAGAGGATAAATGGGGGACAAACAGTGATGGAAGGAGCCTTGACTTGACGTGGTGAACACACCATAAAGTTAAAAATCTTTTAAAAATGATTGCATCAACTGCTTTTTAATTTTTACATAAATAAGTACTCTGCACTAAAGAGCTCTTCTTCATCCATCTAGTTCTGAAGAGTAAAAATAACGTGATTTAGTTTGGAAACATTTGTCAATATTTTATAAAACAAGGTTTGGAATGCTTGATTACCACTACTTTTCATATATTGAAGAAGGTATTGTGAGTACTTCAAAAATTTCTAGCCCTAGATGGGTTGGCTCAGTGGATAGAGTGTCTGCCTGTGGACTGAAGGGTCCCAGGTTTGATTCTGGTCAAGGGCACATGCCTGGGTTGCTTGCCGGCTTGGTCCCCAGTAGGGGGTGTGCAGGAGGCAGCAGATCAATGATTATCACTCATTCATTGTTGATGTTTCTATCTCTCTCTCTCCCTCTCCCTTCCTCTCTGAAATCAACTGAAATATATATATTTTTAAAAAGCTGCTAAAATTCAATGAAATTTTACCCCATTTTAAAGACTTCTTAGAAAAGTCAATCATCCAAAATACAGAAAAAAAAAGTGGTAACTAACATTTAAAAGTGTTTTCTAGTTATAAGTGGTTACTTGAGTCCTAGGATGCTGAAATGGTCATTTTTGGATTGTTAGTGACTTGTGTACACTATGCAGTGTGGGACAAAAGTAGGTTTACAGTTGTTTGTATGGAAAATAATACAATAACTAAGAAATAATAACACAAGAGTAAACCCTGTGTTTTGCATACCCAAAACTATAAAACTACCTTTGCCCACATTGTACAATTCATTAGGAAACTTCTTATATTTAACCTGAATTTATTTTACTTTAATGACATTCAGTGTGCTATATGGAAAGAAATATGATACAGAGTTAGGAAGTCACAGTACCTAACTTCTAGGTTTTAGCTTCTCTACACTATGAAAACATAAAATAATTTAATTACCTTGAGTCTATTTCTACGTTCTTATATTTTTTTAGTTACACTACAATTTTAATAGAATTTGGACAGAGTCTATTTGAAAAATAGGGTGGAAACAGCCTCAGCTTCTTTTTAGGAAGGATTTTTTTGTTTGTTCCTTTGTTTTTTTTCAATTTATCTTTAGTGTTGAAATTATTACAGATGTCCCATCCTGCTCCCATTGACCCACTCCACCCCAATCCCTCCCACTCACCAGGCCTTCACCACACTATTGTCTGTGTCCATGGGTTATGCATATATGTGTATATGTTCTTTGGTTAATCTCCTCCCACCCACCCCCTCCCACTTTCCTCTGAGAGTCCTCAGTCTGCTGCATACTTCCATGTCTCTGGATCTATTTTGTTCATCAGTAAGTGAGATCATGTTATACTTGTCTTTCTCTGACTAGCTTATTTTGCTTGGCATAATACTCTCCAGGATTTTCCATGCTGTCTCAAAGGGTAAGAGATACTTCTTTTTTACAGCCATACAATATACCATTCTGTAAATATATCACAGCTTTTTATCCACACATCTAGTGATGGGCATTTGCACTGTTTCCAGACTTTAGTTATTGTAAATAGCACTACTATGTACATCGGGGTCCATATATTTTTTTTCTGACTAGTGTTTCAAGATTCTTAGGCTATATTCCTAGAAGTGGGATCACTGAGTCAAATGGCAGTTCATTTTTAATTTTTTGAGGAACCTCCATATTGTTTTTTATAGTGGCTGCACCAGACTGCATTCCAACCAGCAGTGTACTAGGCTTCCCTTTCCTCTGCATCCTAAACAGTACTTGTCAATTGTTGTTTTGTTTATGGCAGCCATTCTGGCAGGTTTGACCTGGTACCTCATTATCCTTTTAATTTACATCTCTCTGATGATTACTGACTTTCAACATTTTTTCATCTGTCTCTTGGCCTTCAGTATGTCCTCTTTGGAGAAGTGTGTATTTTGATCCGTTGCTCATTTTTAAAATTGGATTGTTTGCCTTCCTTGTATTAAGTTGTATGAGTTCTCTATATATTTTGGAAATTAACCCCTTATGAGATTTGTCATTAACAAATATTTTTTTCCCATACAGCGGTATCCCTTTTCATTTTGTTTATGGTTTCTTTTGCTGTGCAGAAGCTTTTTATGTTATGTAGTCCCATTTGTTTAAGTTTTTCTTTGTTTTTCTTGCCCTATGAGATGTATTTGCAAACATATTGCTAAGAGAGATGTCTGAGATTTAGTTGCCTATGGTTTCATCTAGGATTTTTATGGTTTCATAACTTACATTTAAGTCTTGTACCCATTTCGAGTTTATTCTGGTGTATAATGTAAGTTGGCGGTCTAGTTTCATTTTTTTGCATGTACCCATGCAATTGTCCCAACACAATTTATTGAAGAAACTGTCTTTACTCTCTTATATGTCCTTGACTCATTTGCAAATATTAATTGAGCAAATAACTTGGGTCAATTTGGGGTTCTCTGTTCTGTTCTATTGATCTACATGCATGTTCTTGTGCCAGTATCAGTGTGCTTTGATTACAATGGCTCTGTAGTATAATTTGTTCTGTATTGTGATCCCTCCAACTTTGTTCTTTCTTAAGATTGCTGGGGCTTTTTAGAGTCTTCTTTGGTTCCATATGATTTTTGGAGTATTTGTTTTAGATCTGTGAAATATGCTGTTGGTATTTTAATTGGGGTTGTGTTGAATATATAGAGTGCTTTGGGTAGTATGACATTTTAATGACGTTAATTCTACCAATCCATGAATATGGCATAATCTATCATTTGTTCATAGTTTACTCTATTTTTTTCAGTGTCCTGTCTTTTTCCTAGTACAAGATTTTTACCTCCTTACGTATCTTAAGATTGTGTTGTTGCAATGGTATTTGGGATAATTTATTTTAGTTTCTCTTTCTGAGTGTTCATTACTGGTGTTTAAAACGGCCATTGATTTTTGGATGTTAATTTTGTATCTTGCTAATATGTTAAATTCATTCATTAAATCTAGTAGTTTTTGGTGGAGTCTTTTGGGTTTTCTATGTACAATATCATGTCATCTGTGAATAATGACAGTTTTACTTCCTCCTTTCCAATTTGAATGCCTTTTATTTCTTCTTTGCTTTGACTAGGACTTCCAGTATTATGTTGAATAAGAGTGGTGAAAGTGGGCATCCTTGCCCTGTTCTTAAGGGAAATCTTTTAGTTTTTGCCCATTGAGTTTGATGTTCTCTGTAGGTTTCTCATATATGGTTTTTATTAAGTTGAGGTATGATCCATCTCTTCCCGCTTTGCTCAGAATTTTTCTCAAAATAAATGTTGGATTTTGTTAAATTATTTTTCTGTACCTATTAATATGATTATGTGAATTTTATCCTTGTTAGTTTATGTAGTGTCTCACATTTTTGATTTGCAAATATTCTACCAGCCTTTCATTCCTGGGATAAATGGAAATTGTCATGTTAGATAATCATTTTGATATATTGCTGGATCTGATTTGCTAATATTTTGTTGAGGATTTTAGCATCTATGTTCATTAGGGATATTGTCCTATAATATCCTTTCTTTGTAGTCTCTTTATCTGATTTTGAAGTTAGGATAATGTTGGTCTCGTAAAAAGAGTGTGTAAGTCCTTTCTTCCTGTTAATTTTTTTTGCAATTGTTTCAGGAGGATAGATATTAATTATTCTTTCAAAATTCTGTTTAATTCCCCTGTGAAGCTATCTGGTCCAGAACTTTTGTTTGTTGGGAGTTTGTTGGTAACAACTTTAATTTCTTTAGATGCTATTGGTCTCTTAAGATTTTGTGATTCTTCTTGATTCAGTTTTGGAAGATTGTATGTTTCTATGAATTTTTCCATTTTTCCAGGTTGTCCAATTTTTTTGGCATACAGTTTTTTGTAATATTTTCTTGCAATCCTTTGTATTTCTGTGGTGTTAATTGTTACTTCACTTATTTCATTTCTGATTTTATTTATTTGTGTCCTCTATCTTTTTTAATTGCTGGGTCTGGTAAAGGGTTTCTCAATCTTGTTCATCATTACAAAGAAATGACTTTGGTTTCATTGGTATTTTCCATTGTGTGTGTGTGGGGGGGGGTGTTAAATTTCTATGTGATTTATTTCCTCATTGATCTTTATTATTTCCTTCCTTCTACTTTTTATAGGCTTTGTGTGTTCTTTTTCTACTTCTTTTAGGTTTAGAGTTAAATTGTTAAATTAAGGCAGATAGCTCTCATGTGGTGGACGATGGGTGGGGGTGCAGCAATTATGTAAAAAAGAATGAAAAATTAAAGAGAAAGAATTCATTACCATGAAAAACAGTGTGGTGTTTGCTGTGGAGAGGGAGTGGATGTAGGTTGGAAGAGGTTATATGGGGGGATAAATGGTGATGGATAAAAAAAATAAAATAAAATAAATATATTTTTTTGCTTCTTGAGGTAGGCTTGTAATGCTATGAACTTCTCTTTCAGAACCGTTTTTCTCTGTCTCATAGATTTAGGGTTTTTTTTTGTGTTCATTTTCATTGGTTTTCAGGTAATTTTGATTTTTTTCTCTGATCTCATTGTTAACCCATTCATAGTTTAATAACATGTTATTTAGCCTTCATGTATTGGAATATTTTTCAGATTTTTATTGTAATTGATTTCTAGTTTTATACCATTGTGTTCAAAGAAGATGCTTTACATGATTTCCATCTTCTTTTTTAATATAATTTTTATTGACCAGAAAGGAAGAGAGAGGGAAAGAGACATAAACATCAATGATGAGAGAGAATCATTGATCATTTGCCTCCTGCATGCCCCCTACTAGGGATAAAACCCACAACCCAGGCATGTGCCCTGACCAGTGATTGAACTGTGACCTCCTGGTTCAGAGTTTGACACTCAACCACTGAGCCTCAATGGCTAGGCTGATTTCTACCTTCTTGAATTTATTTAAACTTATTTTGTGTCCTAACATGTGGTCTATATTTGAGAATGGTCCATGTGCACTTGAGAAAAATGCATATTCTGCTTCTTTGGGATCAAAAGTTCTGTAAATATCAATTAAATCAATCTGATCCAATGTGCTATTTAAGGAAAATGTTACTTTGTTGATTTTTTGTCTGGAAGATCTATCCATTGATGTAAGTTGGGTGTTAAAACCCCTTACTATGACTGTACTGCTGTCAATATCTCCCTTAATGTATGCTAAGGTTTACTTTATACATATTTAGATGCTACCATGTTAGGTGTATATATGTTTGTCAGGGTTATATCATGTTGTTGGATCAATTCCTTTAGTATTATGTAGTGCCCTTCTTTGTCTATTTTATGGCCTTTGCTTTGAAGTCTATTTTGTCAAATGTAAGTATTGCTATGTCAGCTTTTGTTTTTTTTCTTTTTTGTTTGTTTGTTTGTTTTTTCATTTGCATGGAACATTATTATCCATCCCTTCATTTTTAATCTCTGAACATCTTTTATTCTGAGTTGGGTCTCTTTTAGAAAAAATTACATATATATATATGTTTTCTTATCTATTCAGCTACCCTATGTCTTTTAATTGGAGTATTTAATCCATTTATATGTATGTTATTACTGATAGGTACTTATTACCATTTCTTCTCTTTATACCTATCTCTTTCTCTCTCTCTCTCTCTCTTTCTCTCTCCCTCTCTTTCTCTTTCATTTTCTTAAAGCAGGCCCTTTAACATTTCTTGTAATATGGTTTCATGATAATAAACTCCCGTGGAAATCCCATTTTGCTTGAAGTGTTTCAGCTGAGAAATCCTCCAACAGAATTATGGGAGCTCCCTTATAGGAAACTAACTCTCTTGTTTTCTACTTTTAAGATTCTCTTTTTGTTTTTGACCCTTGCATTTTAATTACAATGTATATTTGTGTGAGGTTCTTTGGATTCCTCTTGATTAGGAATTTCTTTGAACTTCTGTGACTTTATCTTTCACCAGAGTAGGAGAGCTTTCAGCCATTATTTCTTCAAACAGGTTCGCGATCCCTTGTTCAATCTCTTTTCAAAGGCCAGTTACACCCGAGGATATTTTTCTATTGATTTTTAGAGAGAGTGGAAGGGAGAGGGAAAGACAGAAATATTGATGTGAGAGAAGCACATTGATTGGTTCTCTTCTGCATGCACCCTGACTAGGGTCCAGACTGGGGAGGACCCTGTAACCAACGTGCGTGGCCTTGACCAGAATAGAACCCAGGACTCTATGGTCCACAGGCTGATGTAAGTATTGCTATCTCAGCTTTTGTTTTGTTTTGTTTTGCTTTGCTTTTGTTTTTGTTTTTCATTTGCATGGAACATTATTTTTCATCCCTTCACTTTTAATCTGTGAGTATCTTTTATTCTGAGTTGAATCTCTTTTAGACAGCATATCCGATATAATAAAAGCCTAATATGCTAAGTGTCTGGTAGTCCAGTTGTCTATTCAACCAATCAAAGCGTAATATGCTAATGATATGCTAAGGCTGCTCAAGCACTCACTATGATGTGCACTGACCACCAGGGGGCAGATGTTCCAACTGGTAGGTTAGCTTACTGCTGTGGTCTGGCTGATAGGGACTGAGCAAGATGGGCCAGACATGCCCTGGAGCCCTCTTGTGGTTCTTCCCTGGCTGGCCAACCTCCCATGTACCTCTCTGGCCCCAATCATGCACCGGTGGGGTCCCTCGGCCTGGCCTGCACCCTCTTGCAATCCAGGACCCCTTGGGGGATGTCAGAGAGCTGGTTTTGGCCCAATCCCACAGGCCAGGCTGAGGGACCCCACTGATGCATGAATTCATGCACCTGGCCTCTAGTGTGTATATATACACTGAGTGGCCAGATTATTATGACCATCTGACATTTGTAGGCAAATTAGCTATAATTTTGCACTGAAGTTGCTAGAGGGCCAGACCATTATAAATAGGGAAGCAGTTTTTTCTGAAGGTATGGGTAAACAATGCAATTTAACAGCCTTTGAATGTGGGATATACGTATATATACATTTTGAGCATTTTTATAAGCAATCTTTTAAACTCTGCATCTGGTATCTTGATTGCTTCCATTTTATTAATTTACTAGAGGCCTGGTACATGAAATTCATGCATGTGAGGGGGGTCCCTCATCCCAGCCTGTACCCTCTCCAATCCGGTACCCCTCAAGACTGCTGACTCCTGACTGCTCACCTGCATGCTGGCCTGATCCCCCTAACTGCTCTCCCCTGATGG
This sequence comes from Myotis lucifugus, assembly GCF_000147115.1. Classification (NCBI taxonomy): domain Eukaryota; kingdom Metazoa; phylum Chordata; class Mammalia; order Chiroptera; family Vespertilionidae; genus Myotis; species Myotis lucifugus. The sequence continues at coordinate 284,512 of NW_005871708.1, read as the reverse complement.
TCTGATCCCCCTATCTCCTCTCCCCTGCCAGCCTGATCCTCCTAACTGCTCTCCCCTGCTTGCCTGATTGCCTCTAACCGCCTCTGCCTCAGCCCTGCCACCATGGCTTTGTCTGGAAGGACGTCCCAGAAGGTCGTCCGAAAGATGTTCAGTCTAATTAGCATATTACCCTTTTATTAGTATAGATGCCACCTTGTCCTAAAAATGCAGGTTGTTAGCAGGTTTTCCTATTGTGGAAGGGGAGCCCGCAGTAGCACCCTGGGTTCTGACCAGGGCTTATGCACTTGTGCTTTATCTCAGCAGATGAGATTCCTAGAAGACTACTCTTGGATGTACCTTGAACATTTCTATCGATTTTCCCAAATCATCCTCCAAAAATGTTGAACCACTTTAAACTCCCACCAGCAACCATGTGTGTGCCCTATGTCCTACTTTGATACCAATATCATTGATTTCCCCCTAGAAGCTTCCCTCCCCTTAGCCAGGACTGCTTGGCACTTGAGCCAACCTCACTGTTCAGCCCAGGACTTGATTTCCTGAGATAGAATTATGGAGGAGGAAAAATAGTTTTCCTCTACCTTTCTGAGTTCTTAGCGGAGGCCCTTGTAATGAAAGACAGATTACCAAGAGAAAAACAAAAGTTCATTAACATGTGTACCTCGTGTATATGTGGGAGATCCCAGGGAAAAATGAGTAACTCCCCAAGGTGGCTTAGAACCCAGATTTAAAAACCTTCCTAGGGAAAGGGGATGGGAGATGTAGGCCTCTTAGAGGAGAGTACATGATTTTTAGGAAAGATGAATGGGGGTGAGGGGAGATAGTTTGTAACAATGTTTGGGTGTGATGTCAAATTCTAGTCTCCTGTCCTTCGCTGGCTGATGACACTTTTCGCATCAAGGGGACCTATGACATTTACGCTCCTTTTGGGGGGTCCAATTTTTGGCAGATCAGGAGCTTTCAGTGAAAGACTCTCCTTGAATTTTCTGTTTTTCAGGCATCTGAAGCTCAAGATAATCAATATAACAACACGGCATATGTTGGGGTGGCATGTTCTCTGACCTTCAGAATAAACCCAACAAAAGCTTGTTTCCTCTCTTAGATGATTTGCCACACTAGCGTTATTCCCTGGAGACAGTATTCTGACCAGACCTTTCTGGGAGTGGTCATAACATACCCTGTGCTTGTAGAAAGGTATGGGCCACATCACTAAATAAATCAGGGTCAGTTTTCTCATCTTGTGGAAAGGGAGATAAAGTTATGATAACTTATCTCTATTTCCTCAGTTTTCCTGCAGATTTGTGTCACTGTGGCCATAGGGCTTGGGGTTGCTGGGTGCTGTGCCTCCCTGTGGGCATGTGTCTCTGCTCCTCCTGCCCCCATGGCAGCGGCAACAAAGCAGAGCAGGGTGGGACGGAATTCCTGCATCGTTGCCATGGTGATGACTCAAGCATCCCGGCTCAGCCACCACCATCTTTGTCACTGAATGACAGTCAATTTGCATATCCCTGCCTTATTGGCTGTGGGTGTTGCCATCTTTGTTGCAGGGCAATGGATAATTTGCATATCACTCTTTTATTAGATAAGATTTCTGAGGATTTCTCTTGTTCTTTCATTTGGAGCATAGTTCTTTGTCTAGTTTGTCTCTATGTATTAGGTAGATCTTATATGACTCCCAAACTTTTTATGGTGGCTTAATGATGTAGGTTTATTCTTGGGATTAGGGGCACGCTCTTCCAGATCACTGGAGCTTGGTGCTGCAGGAATGTTTATTGTGAGTTATTTGCACCCTCCTCTTGTAGTTCGGGGTAGATCTATAAATTTTCTGTGACTTCCTAAGTTCTGACTCTGCCTTGAATGCTGTTGGCTTTTTTTTTTGTGGGTGGTGTTAACTCTTCAGGCTGGTTGACTGTAGGGATAAACTTTGATCAATGTGTATGAGTTGCTGTGCAGGGGCTGACCTTTGAGGCAGAATTTGTTTTTGTTTTTAACACCAGGGTCTTTTGCCAGCTGGAATCCCCCTTTGGGCATGCCATATGTATGGCTACTTGTGTCAAGCTCTAGTGTGGTCTGAAGCCCACCACTGGTATTGTTGGAACTGATTCCAATTGGGTGGGGTTCAGGTACATTTCAATATGGAATGTGTGGCCCTAGCCGGTTTCTCTCAGTGGATAGAGCATTGGCCTGTGGACAATAGAGTCCTGGGTTTGATTCCAGTCAAGAACACGTACCTTGGTTGTAGGATCCTTTCCAGCCTAGGCCCTGGTCAGGGTGCATACAGAAGGGAACCAATCGATGTGTTTCTCTCACATCGATATTTCTCTCTGTCTTTCTCTCTCCCTTCCATTCTCTCTAAAATCAATGGAAAAATATTCTTGGGTGTAACTGACCTTTGGCTACTTGTCTGGAGCTGCCACACTATTTATTGTTTGTGGCTGCATCTACTGGGCATGGGTGTGAGTGAGAGTTGCTATTCTGTTTACAAGGGTTGGCTTCCTCCAGCTCTGCCTCTATAGATCTATAAAAGTTATGTGGCTTCCTACGTTCTGCCTCTGCCTGTCAGCTACTCCACCTCCCCCATAAGCCACCTTTTCTTCCTCCAGAACCTTCTGAAGAAAGACTGTAGAGTGGGCCCAGACTGGCCACAATGCACAGATCCATCAAAGACAGGTCACATGCTTGGTATTGTGGGGTGATCAGGGTCAGGGTAAATGGGGATAGTGAGTTTAGTACTTGGGGGTCACATGGTCAGGCACTCAATGAGAAGAAAGTGACCCCTAATCTATAGCCAAACCACTCAGTCTCTTTCAGAGTCTTCAACTCTAGCTCTCCAGGAGGAGCACTGCAGACTCAAATTGGTTTCATTCAGCTGTCTGCTCTTCAAAAGCAAGCTCAACAGGGCCATGCCACCGGGGCTTGAGAGGTCAGGTCAAAGGAGTCTCAGTTGGGTGTGGTGCTGGCTGAGCCTGTAGGATTGGGCCAAGGACTTCATCCTGGTCCCAAACAATAGCCTCTGAGGGAGACACTGGGAATCTCCTAGCTTCAAGCAGCACACCATAATCCCCATAGTACTGAGCTCAGCTGGGAAGGGCTACTGAGACTTGGGAGGGCTTATCCAAAGTGTTTCTCATTGGGGGTGTTGCTGGCAAACCTGTAAGAGGGGGCGGGCATTTCTTACCCTTCTCAGGATAGTGCAAGCTGAGATCACAGGGTAGATAGGAGTGACTCACCTGCAATGTAGCCACACAACCCAGCACCTTCATGTCTGATCCATGGACAAAAACCTCCCTAGATACACTCCAAGAGTCCCAGCTCTGCACAGCACTCTGGTCCCCCTGCAATACTGAGCTCAGCATGGCAGTCCTACAGAGTGGCAGGGCAAACCAGTGATTCAACAGGAGGGGAGAGGACTGTGTGCTCAAGGTGGGGAATAATTTTCCCCTTCCAAAGCTATACAGTTTTTTTTTGTTTAATTCCCACCCAATAATATTTTTCCATTGATTTTTTTTAGAGTGGAAGGGAGGGAGAAAGAGAGAGAGAGAGAGAGAGAGAGAGAGAGAGAGAGAGAGAGAGAGAAAGAGAGAGAGAGAGAGAGAGAGAAAGCAAATTTGTTGCCTTCTGCATGATCTCCAATCCCCCCACCCCAGGGCCAGAAATCAAACCTTTAATGAAGGTGCATGCCCTTGTCTGGGAAGCAAACCTGCTACCCTCAGGTCCACAGACCAATGCTCTAACCACTTATGAAAGCGGGTCAGGGCAAGCTACTCAGTTTAATCACTGTCTGAGTTTCCGCCAATAGCTTCTCCAGGAAAGGAACACAGAAAATGTTCCTGCTGGGTGCCACCAGTAGACCCCTCCAAAGGACCTGAGCATGGCAGAGTGGTGTTGCCAGTCATTGGAGGACTAGGCAGTGCACTGCCCAGGCGGGGGCTGTAACAAAAAGATTGCCCAACCCTGGGAAGGTGGCATCTGAGTCTTTTTCAGGTTTCCTTTAATCCCATGTGGAGTGAATCCCCACTGATTTCCACAACCAGATGCTATGCAGGCTTGTCTTCCCATCTCTGTTTCTCAGGGTTGGGGATCCCTGCGAGGGGTTGAGACCCCTCACTTCTGGGGTAAGGGAGATTTGTAGCTGAGATATGCCTTCAAGTTTCTCAGCCACCCCACATGGGAGTTGGTCACAGGACTTTTCAAGTCTCTGCCCTTCTTACCAGTCTCTATGTGGCTTCCTCTGTAAATCCGTGGTTATAATGTCTCAGCAGAGCTAGCCTTCAGTTGGTTATTCAGGTTGATTGGTCTATAATTTACCTGTAAATCTGGTTTGACACAAGGAGCAAGTAAATGTTGCTTCCACCTACTCTGCTGCCATCTGGGACTCCTCAGGACCATATTATTTTTTAACCTGAATTACTTTTAACTTTAAATACCCTGGAAGGCTGTGGGAACAGCAGATGTTATAATATAGTAAAATGTAGAATTACACATTAAGTTTATATTTAAAATTGAGCCCTGTGCTGAAAGAGGAAGAATTACTTTAGTTTGGTCATGAGAATTCAATAGTTTGAGCTTGACATATCTTTTCTTTTAAACTCTGCATTGCTGTAAAAAGCAGTCATTCTAATCTAATACTCCTTGATTTTTCATACGCTCCATAGTATTCTGTGGCACTGGAATAATCTTGCACTCAATGAACACTTTATTCCAGTTGAATATGGATGATAGTTACAATATCACTATGTACTATAGTTTTCCATATTTTATACCTGCATACAGAATGGTATTTTTACAATCTTTATCTATCCTGTAGTCAGTCATTCATGCCTCAGTTGACTGTTTCCTCTCATTGTCTGTTGCCTATAATCAACTTTTGGTACCTTCATATATACAAGTCATGTATTTTATTTTAGACCACAAAAATAAAATATGGCTAACTTAAGTTAAGCAGAAAATTGATTACATAGAAGAATAATTGAGATCTCATATAATCTTTGAGAGATTAGAGAACTAAGTTTAGAAAATTGGCACACAAAAATGAGGCAAGGTTCAAGAAACATAATTATGTTGGTGTTGTTAGCACAGTACCACTATTGTTGGATACTGCTGCTTCTGGACATCCAAACTCACTGCCAATTAAATCTTAAGTTTATTTATGCCACAATGAGTACTTTCTCAATTGATCCTGACTTGGCAGCACTACATGAAAACCATACATCCCATATGGCAATATGTAGTAGTTAGCTGAGCCTAGAAAATGTGACCATATGCCAGTCAAAAGTGATTAGGTAACTCAGCTTCTAGCTTGAGAAGTAGAACCTGCCTTAAACTAAGGTCCACATAATAGGTTGGTCCCAAAAATTAAAAGTAGATTTGAGTCTTGGGTTTCCAAAAAATAAAATTATAATAAATGTCCATCCCAAGCAATCTAAGCCAATTACATTAAAATGAATTAGTTAAGTGAATAACAATTCCATAATGCTATAATAATCTTTTTCTGTATTCAAACTTCAATTTTTCAATTCCACTTCATCAAAAATTTTTGTACTTTTTCAAATAATTTTACAATGAAAAGGATGTTTCTTAACTTAAGGTCAAGGGAAATATTATTCTTATTAATATAAAATACAGTTAGTTCAGTTGGTCAGTGCCATTAAATTGCTTATTTAAAAATTAACTTAATTATAATATTTAATGAAATAAATGCATGCACATAAATGAACTGTATATCATTAAACTTATTGAATTTTTCATAGTGTCTGGAAACTAAAGGCAGGGAGGAATGATAGATATATCTTATGGGCACACATATGTAACATGGGTAGAAAAGAAAATATATTTACATATAAAGAAGCATATAGGTGTGAAAATGCCCATTCTTATAAATGTCACTAGATTTTATTTAGACTTTGTCTTTTTTGGAGAAAAACAGAGTTTTCAAGCTTTTTTGCTAAATTTATCTTTAAAACTGATAAACTAAGGCCTATATCTCATATCAAAGCAAAAAAAAATTATGGTATTTACCTAAAGAAATTGGAAATGATGGTGTTAATATGGATAATTTAAGGTAATGATATTCTTTGGATCCTGAATAGCTTTTCATTTAAGTGGGTACAGTCCCAATTCACAAGATTCATAGGCCCTTCCTCTTACTTTCCTATTGTGTAGCCCTGACCTAATTGGCTTATATTAATTTTTTAAAAGTATAAAATATTTCTGAAAACATTAAAGCAAAAAAGGTACCTCCATAGTTATAAAACAACACAATAGACTATTATGGCAAAGGCATTAAATGTATTGAAGGAAAATGTTAACACACTGTAAAAAGTTTAAATTAAATTACAGGTGAAACAGCTTCTTGATAGGAAATTGCTGTACCTGTCATAAAAAGGGCTCATTTCTGTAGTACAAATTCTTCAAATGACAGTTAGACTTAAGTAAATGCATTATTTCTAGGAATAAACTATACACAATATAGAAAATAACATCAATTATTTAAACTATAAACATGTTTGCTCATAGTTTCATATAATTGTATTGCCTTTACTTTTTGAACTTATATGTACTAAATGAGTTCTAAAATATAACTATTTTAAATGTAACTCTAATTGCATTTAAATTTCAACCATCAGAAGTAATATCTACTCATGCAATGACAGAATATGGAATCACTCAACTTATGGATATATATTTCATTAATTTAAAAAATACTAATTGATCTCTATTTTAATAATGCCATTTATCATTTTCCTATTGTTACCAATGGGATAATGCTTCATATTAAACTAGAGGCCCAGTGCACAAAATTTGTGCACCCCGGGGGAGTCCCTCAGCCCAGCCTGTGCCCTCTCACAGTCTGGGACCCCTCAGGGGATGTCCACCTGCTGGCTTAGGCCCAATCCCCAGGGAATCAGGCCTAAGCTGACAGTCAGACATCCCTCTGGCAGCCCGGGAGCCCTCGGGGGATGTCCACTTGACAGTGGGGAGCAGGCCTAAGCTGCAGTTGGACATTCTTAGTGCAGCTGAGGAGGCGGGAGAGGCTCCTGCCACCAACGCTGTGCTGGCAGCCATCAGCCTAGCTTGTGGCTGAGCAGAGCTCCACCCGTGTGAGTGCACTGATCACCAGGGGGCAGCTCCTGCATTGAGCGTCTGCCCCCTGGTGGTCAGTGTGTGTCATAGTGACCAGTCATTCCCAGTCATTCTGCTGTTAGGGTCAATTTGCATATTTCCCTTTTATTATATAGGATAGAGGTCTGGTGCATGGGTGGGGGCCGGCTGGTTTGCCCTGAAGGGTGTCCTGGATCAGGGTGGGGGTCCTACTGGGATGCCTGGCCAGCCTGGGTGAGGGGCTGAGGGCCGTTTTCAGGCTGGCCACGCCCCCTCGCAACCCAAGCTCCCAGCCTCTCCTTTTGGGCTAAAGCAGGTATCTGGGATTTATTTATCTTCTATAATTGAAACTTTGTAGCCTTGAGCGGAGCCCAGGACCCGCCAGGGCAGGCGGGAAGCTTGGCTTCCTCCATTGCCAGGGGCAACCCAAGCCTCCTGCTCGCTCCAGCTCCATGGCCGCCGCTATCTTAGTTGGGTTAATTTGCATACTCGCTCCTGATTGTCTGGTGGGAATGGCTTGTGGGTGTAGCAGAGTGGCGGAGTGATGGTTAATTGCATGTTTCTCTTTTGTGTTCCACTGTAAGATGCAAGATTAGGTCTAGGCAATGTTTAAAATAGCGGAAGTCCTAGTGCCCTTTTCCTCCCACCAGAACCCAGGGAGTGTGCAGCTTCTTGTATTCATGGGGTAGTAACTTGACCTCTGAAACTTATTCTGTTTATAATTTTGAAGTAATATTTTTATAATTAATTAAAATAAAATTAAACTTTAGGGAAATGATGTTTACTGGTATGAATTCCAATGTATTGTCTAATATTGACAAAGAGTCATTATTCAGTCTCTGACTGAACATATTCATCTACAAAAGCTAAGCATCTATTTGTTTTGGGGGGGCTAGGAAGTTTTATATCAAAGTGAGGAAATATCTGCCTTATTATAAATTATTTTCCTGGCTTTACTTGTATGTTTTGTCTCTCATCAATAAGATACTAACCATGTATTTGAAGAAAGTTTTATGTCTCCCCTGAGAAAATTACCCCAGTTTATTTCATTGTTCCTATATAGCAGTGATAGTGAACCTTTTGAGCTCGGAGTGTCAGCATTTTGAAAAACCCTAACTTAACTCTGGTGCCGTGTCACATATAGAAATTTTTTGGTATTTGCAACCATAGTAAAACAAAGATTTATATTTTTGATATTTATTTTATATATTTAAATGCCATTTAACAAAGAAAAATCAACCAAAAAAATGAGTTCGCGTGTCACCTCTGACATGCGTGTCATAGGTTCGCCATCACTGCTATATAGCATGGTTTCCAGACCTCTCAGAATTATAATTATTCTTTTCTGGATATTCTCTAAAATAGCAATGTCTACATTAAAATGTTCAGTGTAGAATTTAATGCAATTCTGCAGATATCATTTTGATGGGAAAACAAATTTCCATTTGTGCTCCTCAAAGGTATCATCTGGAATTAGTCTAAAACAAAAGTTAAGATTTTAGTGGATATATATTACTGTTGGAGCTAGCACATTTTACTAATCTGCCATCACATATTATTAAAGAAGCAAAAATGCACAGAAGGTCTACTCTACTAAATAATAATGACAATAATAATAAATTAATAAAAACAGAATTATTGATTATTATATGCTAACTAGAGGCTCGGTGCATGAAATTCATGCACTGGTAGGGTCCCTAGGCCTGCCCAGCAATCAGGGCCAATCTATGGGGTGACTGGTGGGGCAATCAGAAGGCCCCTGCTGGCACCTGCCTTGGCTGTCCTGGCGCCACCTGCTCACTGGCCCCGCCCCCTGCCACCACCTCCAGTCGCCTCCCTCTGCAGGGTGACTGGTGGGATGATCAGGGGGCCCCTGCTAGCACCCGTCTTGGCTGGCCTGGGGCCTGTGGGCTGGGGGCAACTCCTGTGTTGAGCATCTGCCCCCTGGTAGTCAGTGCAACTGGTCATTCTGCCGGTTGTTCCACCTTTTGGTCGATTCGCATATTAGGCTTTTATTATATACCAGTAGGATACCTCTGGGGGCTTTTTGTATAATGAGACATTAGTCCCCCTAAACCACTTAAGAATGTTATCACTGTCACTTTTTCACATGAGGAAATTAACATTCAGAAAGTTAAATAATTTGCTCAAGGTTATGGATGTGAAATACTGTATATGTCACTCCAAAGTCTATGCTCTTAAAGTGCTACCTGTATCAACATATAATTAAGTGTAGTTTTTGTACAATTTAAAAGTGCTATACAAGGAGAAAATAAAAGAGAAGATGTGTATCAGATAGGCTGTATAGAAGTGGCAAAACTTGAGTTGGATTTTGAAGAATAAATAGAATAGGAAGATAGAAGAAAGCATTTCATATAATGAGAATCAATACTTTCATAGTGTTATGCATAATTATTCTGGTATTTATTTGCTTTGTTTGACTTTATGATATAGCTTTTTTTTATCCCCTTAGTGTCTCTAGCCAGACAGTTCACACCTCTTGCTGAAGTTGTTCCTTAACCTGCTCAAACTAGAACTGAAATATTCTATACATAGTTTTATATAGGCCTCAAATTTTAAGGAAACAAAATGTAATTGGGTATCACCTCTGAATAAATGTTTGCTTTGTAATTAATAAAAGACAACGTTGTGATGGTCTCTAATAGTGGAATTTTATCTGAGAAGAAGGAGAACTAGAAGTTTAAGAATTTTGATGGGAATAAAATATTATTATTAACTTTATAATGAATGCTACAATCTAAAAATGAAGTTATGATGGTAGAAAAACTCCATTCTTCTTAGATAAATGTATAACCTCTACATCTGAATGAATCTCAGTGCTATTATCTAAATTAATTTTTCTGATTGATTGTTTTGGTAGGTCTAAAACTAAAAAACTTTAAGTAATGTTTTTAGAATGTTGAACAAAATAGTGGCAATAAATGTTGCTTTGATGATGATTGTCCTCATTTTTCTACTTTATTCTTGAGGAAGAATTATTAATAAACTAACTCAAAGTTACTAGTTAGAACTGGCTAATTTTAAAATTATTATATGTAATCCAATATGAGATAAGACACTCCTGAATCTGAACAACTCACAGTACCGTTTTTAGTCATACTAAGTCATCATTTTATACACTTATCTTTGAAAAGTGAAAAAACTAACACTTAAAAGTTACTTAAAATATATATCTCCTTTAAAATTTAGCACAGATTCAGGTATTGGTTTTAAATTGTCAGTGTATTCAAATGTGTTAAGAAATGTGTTTTATAAATTCCTATTTATATTCTTTAGTTTCTGAATGGACCAAAAATTAAATGGATAAAGAGAAGAAAAAATGTTTTCCTTTTGACAACGGAGAAACTTGTCAGGTTTCCAATTCTCAAGTTGACTTTGGTGATAACAAATCAGTTGTTAGTGAAACTTTGAAGATAATTCAATGCAAAAAAGTGATTTATGGTCTTTTAATATGATTGCCAAATTTTATTCTTTTTGGTGCTCTTCCATAAAAATCTGGCTCCTTTGAAAAATCCCCACAGGCAATAGTTGTGGAAGTCTGTATTTCTTTAACATGAAAATAAAAAGCAAAATAAACCAAGGAAAACCTCCATTAAGTAGTTGAGCAAGACATTTCTCTTGATAACTTCGAGATGCCCTAAACATATGGAGCTTAAGCATAAATTTCCAAAGAAAAGTTATAATGTCCTTCCTCCCCAAAACACTCAGCTAGAATTCTTATGAGGAAATTCTTTCATTTATTCCCAAGACCAATAATAATAACAATGCTGATCTTGTAATTTGAACTCAGTATTCATTTTACATTATAACAGAAAGTCGAATGAGATATTTAGATATGTAAATATATAAAAATAAATATATACAATATCAAATTTAAATTAAAAAATAATCACTATAGTCATTGCTAAATTGAACAATGGTCTCTGATAATTTGTAATTAATTTTTCTTTACATAGCTAAACATTTTAAAATGGAAATCTCTTCTACTCTTTGCTTAGCTAATTCTTATTCATCCTTTAAGTCTTATTTTAAATGTCATTTCCTCTGATAGACATTCCAAGGCAACAAATCTAATTTTGGTGCCACCAAATATTCTCTAAAATTGTCTTATGCTTTACTTTCTTGAGACATATAAATTTGTAAGTATAAAAGTATTTGTCTATTGTTTTTTATTATTGTCACATTGGACTGTCAGCCTTGGTTTGTCCACCCTTTTGTACTAGTGCAGAGTGCAGTGATTGCCTCATAGTTGTTATCTAATCAGTATTTACTGAATGAATGGTTGATGCAGACATTACATTTTACTATTGTCTTTTTAGCAACAGAACATCTGGATTTCATCTCAGCTTAGGAAATTATTTCCCCCTTCTTAAAAATTATATTTATTTTTGAAAGCATTACATATGCCCCCTTTGTTTATCTTTTTTCCCATTGACCCTCTCCACCCTTCAACAGTACCACCCAGGCCTACACCACTCTATTATCTATGTTCATGGGCTATGCATATCCTATATAATAAAAGGCTACTATGCAAATTGACCAAACAGCAGAACAACCAATCGCTATGACGCACACTTACCACCAGGGGGCAGACGCTCAACGCAGGAGCTGCCTCCTGGTGGTCAGTGTGTTGCTACAGGGGAACTCAGCCTGAATCCGGGCTCACAGCTGGCGAGCGCAGCAGCAGTGGCGGGAGCCTCTTCTGCCTCCGTGGCAGTGGTAAGGCTGTCCGACTGAGCGGGCTTAAGCCATCAGTCAGACATCGCCCAAGGGCTTCTGGACTGCGAGATGGCGCAGGCCGGACTGAGGGACCCCCAGATGCATGGATTTTGTGCACCTGGCCTCTGGTATGCATATAAGTTCCCTCCCCACCCCCCATCCCCACCTTTCCTCTGAGATTCCACAGTCTGTTGTATGCTACTATGTCTGTGGATCTATTTTGTTCATCAGATTATTTTGTTCATTAGATTCCACATATGCGTGAGATCATGGGATACTTGTCTTTCTCTGACTGGCTTATTTTGCTTGGCATGATACACTTCAGATCTTCCATGCTGTCTCAAAGGGTATGAGGTACTTCTTTTTTACAGTCATACAGTATACCATTGTGTGAATATACCATTGTTTTTTTATCCACAGATCTATTGATGGACAATTGCACTGTTTCCAGATCTTAGCTATTGTAAATATCACTGCTATGAATATAGGGGTGCATATATTTTTTTTCTGATTTTTTTCAGGATTCTTAGGTTATACTCCTAGAAGTGGGACCACTGGGTCAAATGGGAGTTCCATTTGTAATTATTTGAGGAACCTCTGTACTATTTTCCATAGGGGCTGGACCAGTCTGCATTCCCACCAGCAGTGTACTAAGCTTCCCTTATTGCAACATCCTCACCAGCACTTGTCAATTGTTGATTTGTTGATGGTAGCTATCCTGTCATGTTTGAGCTGATACCTTGTTGTACTTTTTATTTGCATCTCTCTATTTGTTACTGACTTTCAACATTTTTTCATCTGTCTCTTGGCCATCTGTATGTCCTCTTTGGAGCAGTGTGTATTTTGGTCCTTTGCTCATTTTTTTTTAAATTGCATTGTTTGTCTTCATTTTGTTAAGTTGTATGAGTTCTCTATATATTTTGGAAATTTACCCCTTATGCAAAGTATTATTGGTAAAGATGTTCTCTCATGCAGTGGGTTCTCTTTTCATTAAGTTGTCCGTTTCTTTTGCTGTGTAGAAGATTTTTGTTTTGATGTTGTCCCATATGTTTATGCTTCCCTTGCCCTATGAGATATAAATGGAAACATATTCCTAAGAGAGATGTCTGAGATTTTGTTGCCTATGGTGTCTTCTAGGATTTTTATGGTTTCACAACTTACATTTAAGTCTTTTATCCATTACTAGAGGCCCAGTGCGTGCAATCACATGGCCCCACCCACTCTAGTGTCACGCCCACCTGCCCGCTGTGCTCACAGCTGGGCCCACCTTGCGGCGCCCACCTGCCCACTGCCCTGCCCGCCTGCAGTCTGTCAGCCTTGCTGCAATCAGAGACTGTGGGCCACGGGGGAGGGCCCAAGAGGTGCTCCATGCACCTCATGGTGACAGATCATTTGGTCGTTTTGGTAGTGACGCCTCTTGGCCTTTTATTATTATGACTAGAGGCCCGGTGCACAAAATTTGTGCACAGGGGTGGGAGTAGGGTCTCTCAACCCGGCCTGCACCCACTCTCAATCCAGGACCACTGGCTCCTAACTGATCGCCTGCCTGCCTGCCTGCCTGATCTCCCCTAACTGCCTCTGCTTGTTGGCCTGATCACCCCCTAACTGGTCCCCTGCCAGCCTAGTCACCCCCAACTGGTCCCTTGCTGGCCTGGTCGCCCCCTAACTGGTCCCCTGCTGGTCTGGTCGCCCCCTAACTGCTTCCCTGCTGGCCTGGTCACTCCCTAACTGTCCGTAAGGAAGTTGGACCTCCAGAAGATGTCCGGTCGACCCGGTCTAATTAGCATATTACTCTTTTATTAGTATAGATTATTGTGTATAGTGTAAGTTGGTGGTCTAATTTCTTTTTTTCTTTGCCTGTACCTGTGCAATTTTCCCAACACCATTTATTGAAAAAAACTGTCTTTACTCCTTTGTATGCCCTTGACTCCTTTGCAAATATTAATTGAGCATAATAGCTTGTGTCAATTTGTGGGTTCTCTGTTCTGTTCCATTGATCTATATGCATGTTCTTGTGCCAGTATCAGTGTGCTTTGATTACAATGGCTTTGTAGTATAATTTGTTCTGTATTGTGATCCCTCCAACTTTGTTCTTTCATAAGATTGCTGGGACTTTTCAGGTTTTTTTGTGGTTCCATATGATTTTTGGAGTATTTGTTCTAGATCTGTGAAATATGCTGTTGGTATTTTAGTAGGAATTGTGTTGAATTTATAGCTTGCTTTGAGTAGTATGGACATTTTAATTATGTTAATTTTACCAATCCATAAACATGGTATAATCTACCATTTGTTCATAGTTTCTGTTTTTCAGTGTTCTGTCTTTTTCCTAGTACAAGTCCTTTACCTCCTTGGTTAATTTTATTGCTAAGTATCTTAAGCTTTTGTTGTTGCAATGGTATTTGGGACTGTTTTTTTAGTTTCTCTTTCTGAGAGTTCATTACCGGTGTATAAAAATGCCATTGATTTTTGGATGTTAATCTTGTATCCTGTTAATTTGCCAATTCATTTATTAAATCTAGTAGTTTCTGGTGGAGTCTTTTGGGTTTTCTATGTACAATATCATGTCATCTGTGAATAATGACAATTTTACTTACTTCTTTCCAATTTGGATGCCTTTTATTTCTCCTTGTCTGATTGCTTTGGCTAGGACTATCAGTACTATGTTGAATAAGAGTGTTGAAAGTGGGTATCCTTGCCTTGTTCTTAAGGGAAATGTTTTAGCTTTCACCCATTGAGTATGGTGTTGGCTGTAGTTTTGCCATATATGGCCTTTATTATGTTGAGATATGTCCCTCTATTTCAGCTTTGCTCAGGGCTTTTATCAAAAATGGGTGCTGGATTTTGTTAAATGATTTTTCTGCACCTATTGATGCAATCATATGACTTTTATCCTTCAGTTAATTTATGTGATGCCTCACATTTTTGATTTCTAAATATTCTACCAGCCTTTCATCCCTGGGATAAATGGCAATTGTCATGTTGGATAATCATTTTGATATATTGCTTAAGACTCTCTGTGCTTCCTGAACTTTTTTGAATTTTTCCTTTACCAAGTTAGGGAAATTTTCTGTCATTATTTCTTCAAACAGATTCTCTATCCCTTGCTCACCTTCTTCACCTTCTGATACTCCTAAGTTGTGGACATTGTTATGTTTCATGTTGTCTAATAGCTCCCTGAAACTGCCCTTCTATTTTTTAATTGTTTTGCTTTTTGATTCTCTGATTGAGTGATTTTTTTTTCTACCCAGTCTTCTAATTCACTGATCTGATTCTTGGCTTTCTCTAATCTGCTGTTTATTTCTTTCATTGTATTCTTCATTTCTGCTATGTCCTTCTTCACTTCCAAATTGTTTTTCATATTGTCTATATCTTTTTTCATGCTGTTGAGCATCCTTATAATCATTACTCTGAACTCTGTATCTTTGCCTTCCCATTATGTTGATCTGCTACAACTCCCAGTATTGGTAGCATGGTCTTATGTGGTTGGTGACCTGTGGTATCCAGCAGTAGTCTCCCTGATCACCAGACCTGGGTGCTCTAATAATGTCCCTTGTGCCCGTTGTGTGGGCCTTCCTATTGAGTCCTGCTATAGGCTTGTTCATGCATGAGCTAGACCCTCAAGCTGGCTGATAGTGAGTCTTAGTCCCCAACACACTGGACATGCTGATGTGTGAAATTCACCTCAGCAGATTTTGGAACTTGCCAATATCTCCGTGTGGATATACTGGTTATGAAGCTTTTGGGATCCTGCTCTGTTTTTGTCTGATGCTGGCCACTAGGTTTATTAGTTTTGAGCCTCTTCAGAGAGTTGATGGTGCAGGCCAATACCAGACATTGTTTTGGACTAGCTCTGGGTACCCTGTTTGGAGCTCTCAGCAATCCACAGCTGTGGCTTTTTCTGCTGGAGCTGGCTGCATTTGAAAAGGACCAAGCTGAGCACCAGTGTCTGCTTTTCTTAGCTCTATGTCCAGTAGCAGAAAAGGCAAAGACTCAAAGCATCCAGAGATCCACTTCTGCCTGCTGGATGACTTTAGTCTTAGACACTTAATGAGCCTCAGGCTGTAGACTACAGCAGGGTGTAAAGCATCTGAGAGTGTTTCCAATAGGTAAGGCAATTGCTTAAACCCAGTCTAAAGCAGAAAGATGGTCACTGCAGTATGGGGAAATGACTCAGCACAGGGATCCAGGCGACTGTCACCTCAGCTCTTTCCCCAAGTGATCCCAAACCCAGAATCTCCTCATGCAGTTCTAGTCTACTCTGCCTTCCCTCTGTCAGAGCCCAAGATGAGTGATTGCACATGGAATTTTGTGCATTGGCTTTTTAAGAGGGTTCCTGCATTTCTAGCTGTCTCCCTGGTGGATAAAAACTTGATTTTCACAGCCAGATGTTTTGTGGGCATCTTTCCCAGTCCTGCTGTTCTGCACTGGGGACCCCAGTTGGGGTTTAGACCCCAAATGGCTCAGGGGAACCTTTCACAGCTTATATATCCCTTTAGAACTTCAGCTGCTCCCTGTGGGATCCTGACCAGCCCTCTCACACCTTCACACTTCTTACTAGTCTCAATGTGGCCTTCTTGGTGATAAAGGTTCTCTCTACCTAGTCTTCAGTTGGTTATTCAGGATGATTTTTCTATATTTTAGTTGTAATTCTATTTTGATCCTGGGAAAATGTCAGTGTAGCTTTCACTTAATCTGCCACCATCTTGGAATTTTGTTTCTGCATTTCAAAAGGAAGGCAATAGAGCAGTGATTCTCAACCTTCTGGCCCTTTAAATACAGTTCCTCATGTTGTGACCCAACCATAAAATTATTTTTGTTGCTACTTCATAACTGTAATATTGCTACTTTTATGAATCATAATGTAAATATATGATATGCAGGATGGTCTTAGGCGACCCCTGTGAAAGATTCATTCAACCGCCAAAGGGGTCACGACCCACAGGTTGAGAACTGCTGCAATAGAGCAAATTGTTGGTAAACATTATTTCTTTCACAATCAGTAAAATTTAATTAACACTGATTTTGGCTAACTGATTTCTTGTAATGTTCATAGATCATATGTATATCTTTAGTTTTTGGACTGCACTATATGCCTTTATAGCCTCTGTAGCTAGATAGCTGGGTATTTCCCTAGACAAATACATAGTGAAAAATTGGGATAAGGTAGAAGGCAAGTAACCATAGTAATAAGAACTTCAGTTCTAAAGGACTGATGTGGCTTTGGCTTACCTGTTCAAGCATTTGCAAAGTCCAGGAATATCTCACCTTAGGAAATGCTTGATCCAGGTTGTCAAATAAAATCATGTGAATGCATCTTTCCATCTTAAGGCTGCCCTGTCCTTTGTGCTAACTTCACTCTCAGGGTGACTCTTTCGGCAAAATGATAACATGGCTCCCAGAATCTCCAGACTTACATTGAACTAACTTAGGAGATGCAGTGGAAAGAAAACTTTTTGTTTCCATTAATTAAAGCAGGCATTAGATAATTAATTATGGTGAGATCAACTTGAATCATGTGCTTATCTCTGGTCCAATTATTGTGACAAAATGAAAGAATATGGATTTTGGCTGGGCCTGGTTTATGTGTTGTACTTGGATTTAGAGAGGTAAAATTATATTCACAAAACCACAAGGACTGAGATCAATGATAGTAGATAAAACTACATTGCATTACCCATGTGCTAAGCACTATTTTATAATATTTATAAATACTAACTAATTTAATCATAATAGCAACCCTGTGGAAAGTGGGAAACTATTAGTACTCACATTTTATGGGATGGGGGAGTTGACACAGAGAGAGATTAATAACTTGTTTACAGTTGCATAGCTGTCTAATGTTAAGGGAATGATTTGAACTCAGGTAGTGCTGAAAGTGTTAGAACTTAACTAATACACTACATAGGAAAGGTAGATGAATGACTATGACAAAACTAGCTTGTTATTACTAAAGGAAGTGTCAATGCAAAGTGAATAAGAATACATTTTATCTATTCTATTATATATTTATCTACTCTATTATCTTCTGTAACTATTCTCTAACTAGAATAGAAAAGAGCATTGCAATTATTGAGTCATGGGCAAAAATCATGCAACAGTTTTTAGGCTGCCAAGAAATGCTTTGGTTCACAGAAGATTCCTATCTGTACTTTTGGCATTCATACATTTTTATGTAGATAGTTTTCTGAAGTCAATATTTTAAACATTCAAACTTAAAGTTTTATTTTATATAACTTAAGATTTACACTACATACATATATTCAGTTTTAACCAAGAATAATTCTTCATTTCTCCTTCACTGTAAACAATGGTGGGTAAATACCACAAAGCTTTTGTTGGAACCAAGTAGCCTTCCAGGATTCAATGTCCATTTGAGTCTATTTCTTAAGTTATTAATTAAAATCTATTGTTTTCCACAGGTGTGTATGTTTATCTCAACAATCTTTTCCTTGTTGTAGAATGGTGCCAAGAAAATTAACTTGGAAAATAATCTCATCCAAACTGTTTTTCCGTAATTATTATCAAACTGAAACAGGAAATACAGCAACAGCAGATTTATTATTTTACAAGACAAAGACACTGAATGAGAATTTTAACATGGCTTCCTGCATACTTCCTATCATCACACTTCCTGTGCCCAACACACATACAGGAAACCACTAACTCTATTTATTTATGTCTATTTGTTTATTTTTACAGTTATATAGTGTATAGAGAGGATTTCTCTCATCCCCTTAGAGGAAAATATCTTTGTCATCCAGACAAGCTTTTTGTATTTTAAAATTTCTAAATCAAAGCAGCTGGAAAACAGAAAGCAATAATGGAGTAGTCCCGGAACTTTCAATTTGGGTAGAATTTCATAGACTTAGAATCTGGAAAATGGCAACTGCTTAACAGTACCCTTATCTCCCAGCAGAACGTTAAAAAAATACTCTATTCAATTTGTACTGGAGAGGAAAATTAGACCCAGATTATTCACTGAAGTTATAATTTGTTTAATTGAATGTTTCTATTCTTTTAATTTTTATTATAGTTAATATATAATATTGCTTATGTTTGTTTCAGGCATAAGCTATAATAACTGAATATTTTACACTTTACAATGTGATCATCCCACTAATTCTAGAAATCACTTGTTACCTTGCAAACCTATCACAATATTATTGATTATATTCCTCTTCAGCTTTTTCACCCATCCTTCCATTCCCTCCCTACTAGTAACCACCCCCTTGGTCTCTGTGTCTGAGTCTGTTTTTGCTTTATAATGTATTTTTTTAGATTCCAAATATAAATTAAACCATATGGCATTTGTATCTCTATGCCTGACTTATTTCATTTATCATAATAGCCTGTAGACCTATCCATGTTGTCATAAATGGCAATATATCATTAATTTTTATCGCTGCATAATATCCCATTGTGTGTGTATTCCATATTTCTTTATCTATTAATCTATCAATGGTGGTTTTTCAAAAAATCTAAATAGATATACTATATTACCCAGCATTTCAACTTTTTGGTATTTACACAAAGAAAATGAAAACACTAATGTTCATTGCAGCATTATTTTCAATAGTCAAGTTACAGAAACAACCTAGGTGTCCATTGATAGATGAATGGTTAAAGAAGATGTAGACAATATATATGGTATAAAAAAAAGATTATACACACAAAAATGGAATATTATGCAGCAATATAAAAGAATGTTTCTATTCTTTAAAAAGACTACCTCAGGATTTTAAAGTGAAAACAATTTGACTTTTAGCTCCCCAACTTTTCTAAAAGTGACACAAGAAAACTTTATGCCAGAAAATTAATTTTTAAGTAGTTCTCAGTACTCTTGGAAAAGAAAAAATAACTCAAGTAGTTCAATACTATTCTAGTTCCTCTTGTATTCTGAAACATTCTGCAAGGATTTTGAACTTCAGAACTACGCTTTATTTATCTTTCTATCCTTCGGCATATTATAAGGCCTGGCAAATAGTAGTCACTCAATCAATACTAAAATGAATAAAATTATGAAAAAGATTAAATATGATTATTTCCTCTAAGTGGTTTCTAAAGAGTCATACAATTGTTATATAATAGTTAGGAAATGCATAGTACTGTGGCAAAAACTCAGTTTACTCTTTGTTTCAAACTGACAGATTTTTTTTGCAGCAGTCTAGATTTCCAACTTTCTAGTACTTTAAATTAGGTATTTTTAAATATATTTTTATTGAGGAAAGGAGAGGGAGAGAGAAATAGAAACATCACTGATGAGAATCATTGATCAACTGCCTCCTGCATGCCCAACATTGCGGATCAAGCTCACAACCCAGGCATGTGCCCTGATCTGGAATCGAACCATTACCTCCTGGTTTATAGGTCAATGATCAACCACTGAGCCACACCAGCATGGCTAGGTATTTTTATTGATTGTTCTTTATAAATTATAAATAAAAGATTTGAGGAGGAACTTTTCCTACTCTGTCCTAATTTTTTCAGAGAAGAGATGAAAATTGTTCTTTGTTCTAAAAGAGGGATTAATATTGGAGTAAAAACTTTCAGTCTTTTCCTCCCTCACTTATTTTTCCTTATGGTAGCAGAAGAAATGTGTGCAGTATGGTACAGAGACATAGATTAGGCTATATTGCCCAGGAAACAGAATCACTCTATTGAAGTCAATGTAATTGGTCTTTTACTCTCTTATCTTACTTTGTTCTAATAGTGACTAGCTTTGTCTAGTCACTATTAGGTGAGTGATCTTTCATGAAACTACTCTGCAGATTCTAATCTCTTTTTAGAAAGTTGTGAGAATCCTCAATTGGTCTCAAGCCTAAAGATACCCTCCAACACTCTTTCTCAGAAAAATAAGTGTGATATGTCAATCCTCATCTGTCTTCCTCTGTCCTTTCTCAAATGACTGGAATTGTTGAAAGGGGTTGAACAGGCAAGTGATTGGTTATACAAATTCCCAATAGTACTAAGAATATTTAAACTTTGAACCTTAGAAAACACTAAAGAATCATGATTAATAACATTTTCTCACATTAATTAAGTATTTGGAATTGATAATTTTCTAGTCAGAAATATGACAGCTGTCAAAGGAGAGGGGCTTGAGGGGTTGGATGAAAGAAGGTTGAAGGGATTAACCAAAAAACATATATACATAACACACAGACACAGACAACAGTATAGTAATAGCCAGAGGGAAAAGGGAGTAGGGAATAGGTGAAGGGGGGCAAAAGGGGGAAATGAATATAAAAATAGATTTTGCTTGGGATGATTGGATCATGATACAGTATGCAGATGATGGGGCAAAGCAATATCACCCCAATAAATTCAATAAAAAATAAAAACATATTCTAACAAAATATTTTTGTGTATTCATTCATGATGCAAAAGGCCCTTCAGGAGGCAATGCCACTGAAAATGATAGAGTAAGGAATCGTTCAAATTATCTTCAATAAATGCACTGTGAAAATTGGCAAAAAAAAATCAGAATTAAGTTTTTGAGAGCACTAGAAATAAACCAAGATATTGGAGTATTCTGGGAAGCATTTATTCAAGAAAAAATGTTAACACCAAATAACTTACATGCATATATGCATAACACATGGACAAAGACAATAGAGCTGTGAAGGCCTGGGGAGTGAAGGGGAGTGGGGGAAGTGGGCCAATGGGGGAAAAAGAGGGGGCCATCTGTAATACTTTTAACAATAAAGATAAAAAAGAAAAAAGAGAAAAATTAATCTTAATAAGAATAGCAACCTATATGGTCTTTATCTTGTCCTATATTCATTGTCTCTTTTCTGGCTCTATCATGGCCTTGAAGACCAACAACCCACATCCTTGCCAGTACTTGTTGTTTGTGGACTGATTTTGGGTGGCCATTCTGACAGGTGTGAAGTGATATCTCATTGTGATTTTAATTTGCATCTAAAATTCTTTTGTATGTCTACTGGCCATCAGTATGTCCTCCTTGGAGAAGTGTCTATTCAGTTATTTTACCCATTTGTAATTTGTAATTTTATTTTTTATTGAATTTATTGTTGTGACATTGGTTAATAAAATTATTTAACTTTAAGGTATACAATTCTATAATGCATCATCTGTATATTCTATTGTGTGTTTACCGCCCAAGGTCAAGTCTCTTTTCATTATCATTTATCCCCCCTTTATCCTAGTCTACTTGCCCCCATCCCCATTTTCTCTGGCAATCACCATAGTGTTGTCTGTGCTGCTCATTTTTAAATTGGATTTCTTGTCTTCCTATTGCTTATTTGTATACGTATTTTATATATTTTGGAAATTAACCCCTTATCAGATGTATCATTGGCAAATATGTTCTCCCATTCAATGAGTTCCCTTTTCATTTTATTGATGGTTTCTTTGGCTGTGCAAAAGTTTTTAGTTTGATATAGTTTATTTTTTTTCCTTTGTATACCTTGCCAGAGGAGATATGTTGGCAAAAATATTGCTATGAGAGATATCTGAGATTTTAATGCCTATGTTTTCTTCCAGAATTTTTATGGTTCTGTGACTTATATTTAAGTATTTCATCCATTTTGAATTTATTCTTGTGTATGGTATAGGTTAGTGCTCTAGTTTCATTTTTTCCATGTACCTGTCCAATTTTTCCAACACCATTTAATGAAGAGACTTTCTTTACCTTACTGTATATTCTTGACTCCTTTGTCAAATATGAATTGCCCAAAGAGGTGTGGGTTTATTTTGGGGGCTCTCTGTCATGTTCCATTGACCTATATGACTGTTCTTGTGCTAGCAAGGATGTGGAGAAAAGGAAAACTTCATGCACTGTTAGTAGGAATGGAGACTGGTGCAGCCATTATGGAAAACCATATGGAGTTTCTTCAAAAAAGTAAATATGGAACTGCTTTTTGACCCAGTGATCCCACTTTGGGTAATATATCCTAAGAATCCTGAAACACTGAATTGAAAAAAAATATATTCAACTTTATGTTCATCGCAGCATTATTTACAATAGCTAAAATCTGGAAATAGCTCAAGTGCCGATGAGTAGATAAGTGGGTAAAAAAACTGTGGTCCACTTATAGAATGGAATACTACACAGCTGTAAAAAGGAAGGAAATCTTATCTTTTGCAACAGCATAGACCTAGAGATTATTATAGTAAGTGAAATAAGCCAATCAGAGAAAGACAAATACCATATGATCTCACTTATATGTGGACTCTAAGGAACAAAATAAGCCAATGAACAAAATCAAAACAGAGACATGGGTAAATGGTACAGAATAATAACTTTCACAGAGGAGTGGATTGGGGAACTGGATGAGAGAAATGAAGGGATCAGGCCCCCCCCAAAATATATACATAACTCATAGACAACAACAACAGTGTGGCGATAGCCAGAGAAAAAGGGAGGTGGGGATTAGGTGCAGGTGCTCAAAGGGGGGAAATTGGAATAGAAAGAGACCTTGCTTGATGCGATGAGCACAAGATGCAGTGTGAAGGTGCTATTTTATTGAGTTTTACACTTAAAACCTGTATGGTTTTGTGAACCAATTTAACCCCAATAAATTCAATAAAAAAAGAAAACCAACAGCCCACAAACATGATAAAAAACAATATCTTGGTAGCCACTGAAGGAAATCTAAGACTTGTACACTTAACACTTCAAAAATTGCTGAAAGTAAATAAAAAAGACCTAAAAAATTAAAAAATATTCTGTTTATGGATTGGAAAACCTAATATTGGTGAGATAGCAGTATTTTTCAAGTTGATTTCAAAATTTAGTGCAAGCTTTATCTAATGATCAGCTGTTATTGCTTCAGAAATAGACAAGCAGATTCAAAAATTCTCATGGAAATAAAGGGTACCTTGACTAATCATGACAATCCTGATAAAAATAATAACTAAGATAGTGTGTTACTGGTATTAGGATAGACCTATGTACAGGTCAACGGAATATAATTAAGGGTCCAGAGATAAAACTATGTGCTTATAAATTTTCAACAAACATGCCACAACAATTCTATAAGGAAAAATAGGTTTTTTTGAAAACAGGTGGTGCTGGAATAATTGTATATTCATATGCAAAATAATTCAATTGGACCTTTACTTCAGGCCATATATAAAAATTAACTCACAATAGATCAAAGAACTTAATGTAGGTAAGTAAAATTATAAAACTGTTAGAATAAAACATAGGATGATTCTTTGTAACTTTGAATTAGGCAATACTTTCTTAGATATAAAACTAAAAGCACAAGCAATAAGAGAAAAGTGCATAAAATAAACATCATCAATTAAAATCTTTTGTGCTTCAAAATATTCCATCAAGAAAGTGAAAAGACAACTGACAGAATGAGAGAAAACTTGCAAATGATATATCTTCTGAATGACATATCTATTATATATAAATATATATTAAAATTTAATAATAAGACATATGCTTCAATTAAAAATGAGAAAAAGTTCTGAGTAGACATTTTTCCAAAGAAGATGTACAAGTGGCCAATAAGCACAAGAAAATATGCTCACCATTGTTATCCAGCAGGGATTCCCACCAACACTCAAATGTCAATCAGAACCACAAATGGATCTCACTTTAAAACCACCAAAGTGACTATAATTAAAAAGTCAGATGATGATGAGTGTTGGTGGGGATCTGGAGAAATTAAAACCCTATACTCTGCTGTTGACATGTAAAATAGTGTAGCTGATCTGTAAGATGTCTGACACCTCCTCAAATGGTTAAACATAACATTACCATGAGATCCAGTAATTTCCCTCCGTGGTCTAAACCCTCAAGAAATAAAAACATATGTCCACACAAAAACATGACATGAATGTTCAAATTAGCCAAAAAGTGGAAACAATTCAAATGTCCATCAACGAAGAATGAATAAATAAATTGTTTATATCAATCCAGTGCAATGATATTCAGCAATGCAAATAAATTAAGTAATGATCCAAGGTACCATAGGGATGATCCTTGAGACCATTATGCTAAGTGAAAGAAGACATTCACAAAGGATCACATAATGTATGATTTTTATTTGTATGAAGTGCCCCAAATAGGAAAATATAGAAAATATATTGTTAGTTTCTTAGGACTGTAGTGGGAGAAATGAAGCAATAGGCGAGTGATAGGTAAGGGGTTTGGAGTTTCTTTTGGTGATAATTAAAAGGTTTTAAAATTGATTATGGCAATGGATGTACAATTCTGTGAATATACTAAAACCCATTGAATTTATACTTAAATGGGTGAATTTTTATGTTATGTAATTAGATCTCAATAAACATACATACATACACATTCACACTAGATCCTAAGTGTAGAATTTTAACAAAGGTGCATACTTAGATAAATTCTAATCATATTTTAGAAACTATTTTCTAAGGTATAATAAAATTTCATAGGCTTTTGAAAATACTATTGGATCTAGGGATGGGCCTGTGCTGATAATGATTATAGTGGAAAGCAGGCCCGATTGTGTTCAAGATGGGGTTTCAGAGCTAGGAAGGAAAAGATTATCAAGCTTAAGAACTGTAAAACAGCAACATAGAGAGCATTTCTTATTCATTTTTGGATTCTCAGGACCTAGACCTAACAACTTTTATAGAGAAGAACAAAATTGGAAGACTGATATTACTTGACTTCAAAATGTATAAAGCTACGTTAATCATAATGATGTGTTAATGGTTTTATGATAGATATATAGATCAATGGAATACACTAGAGCATTCAGAAATAGTGCCGCAATATATCATCATTTTTTGACAAATGTGTAAAGGCAAGTCAGTGGAGAGTACATAGTCTTTACAACAAATGTTGCCAAAACAATTGGACATTTACATGTTTAAAAATGAACTTCAATCTATGCTTCACACCATATAAAAATTAACTTAAAATAGATCATAGAATTTAACATAGGACATCAAATTATAAAACTCTTAGAAGAAAGCAGAGGAGAAAGTTTTGGACACCTTTAATTCAGAAAATATTTGTTAGATATATTTACAAAAGTATGATGCAAAATGTCAAAATTAAACTAGTGATCATAAAAGTTAAGAACTCTGATCTTCAAAAAATAATGTTAAAGGGATGAGAGTACAAACCAGAAAATATTTGCAAATCACATAGCTTATAATAGTTTGAGGAGGATAGATGTTAGTTCTTCTTTAAATGTTTGGTAATACTCCCCTGTGAAGCCATCTGGACCAGGGCTTTTGTTTGCAGGGAGTTTTTTTTTTAATTATTACTGCTTCAATTTCATCAGTTGTTATTGGTCTATTCAGGTTTTCTGATTCTTCCTGATTTATTTTTAGAAGATTATATTTTTCTAGGAATTTTTCCATTTCATCCATATTGTCTGCTTGTTGGCATATACTTTTAAAAAAATATTTTTATTGATTTCAGAGAAGAAGGGAGAGGGAGAGAGAGACAGAAACATCAATGATGAGAGAGAATCACAAGCTGCCTCCTGCACGGTCCCTGCTGGGGATCCAGCCTGCAACCCAGGCATGTGCCCTTAACCGGAATTGAACCCTTCAGTCCACAGGCCGACACTCTATCCAGTGAGCCAAACCATCCAGGGCTGGCATATACTTATTAATAGTATCATCTTACAATCCTTTGTTACTTCCCCACTTTCATTTCTGACTTTATTTATTTAGGTCCTCTCTTTTAGTTTGTTATGAGTCTGGCTAAAGGCTCATCAATCTTGTTTATCTTTTCAAAGAACCAGCTCTTGGTTTCATTGATCTTTTGTATTTTTTTGTCTCTAAGGCATTTATTTCCACTCTGATATTAATATGTCCTTCTTTCTACTTGCTCTGGGCTTTTCTTGTTGTTCTCTTCCTAATTCCTTAAGTTGTAGGGTTATATGGTTTATTAATATATATATTAGGTAGGCCTATAGTGAGATGAAGATCCCCTTCAGGACTGCTTTTACTATGTCCCATAGATTTTGGTTGTTGTGTTTATTTTCAATTGTTAACAGGAAATTTTTTATTTATTTACTAGAGGCTCGATGCACGAAATTCATGCAAGAGTAGGCTTTCCTTCCCCCAGCTGCCAGCACCAGCTTCCCTCTGGCACCTAGGACCTGGGCTTCCCTCACAGCCCCAGCTTCATCCAGAACAGTGGTTCTCAACCTTCCTAATGCAGCGACCCTTTAATACAGTTCCTCATGTTTTGGTGACCCCCAATTTAATTGTTACAAATTGAACATAATTAAAGCATAGTGATTAATCACAAAAACAATATGTAATTATATATGTGTTTTCCGATGGTCTTAGGTGACCCCTGTGAAAGGGTCGTGACCCACAGGTTGAGAACTGCTGATCCAGAAGTATGCCCAGTCTAATTAGAATATTATGCTTTTATTATTATAGATTGATCTCATTGGTAACCCATTCATGTTTAATGGAATGTTAGTTATCCTCCATCTGTTTGACTGTTTTTGAGGGGTTTTTTTGTTTGTTGTTTTTTACTGTAGTTGATTTCTCATTTCATGTCATTGTGATTCATACTCACCACTGACTTGCTTTTACACATTTGTCATTGTGTCATATTTTTGTTGTTTCCATTTGCATGGAAAATGTTTTTTCCATCCCTTCACTCTCATCCTGTGTGAGTCTTTTGTTCTGAGGTGTGTCTCCTGTAGACATCATATATTTGAGTCATATTTTAATATACATTCAGGTACCCTATGTCTTGTGATTGGAGCTTTTAATACATCTACATTTAAGGTCATTATCGTTAAGTATTTACTTATTGTCATTTTAATGCTTTATGCCTATGTTTCCTTCTCTCTCTATTCTTATTACAGCAGTCCCTTCAGCATTTCTTTCAGTGCTGATAATCTCCTTTAGCTTTTTTTTTTGTCTTGGAATCTCTTTATTTCACCGTCTATTTTGAATGATAGCCTTGCTGGATATAGTAATCTTTGTTTCAGATCCTTGCCTTTCATTATTTTGAATACTTCATGCCATTCTCTTCTGGCCTGTAGAGTTGGTGATGAGAAATCACCTAACAGTCTTATGGGAGCTCCTGTTTAGATAACACATTGCTTTTCTCTAGCTGCCTTTACTATTCTCTCTTTGGCTTTGATTTTTGGCATTTTAATTATGTTCTGTCTGGCTGTGAGCCTCTTTGGGTTCTCCTTGTTTGAGACTATCTATGCTGCCTGAACTTGTATGACTTTTTCCTTCTCCAGGTTAGGGAAGTTTTCTGCCATTATTTCTTCAAACACATTCTCTATCCCTTGCTAGCTATTTTTTATCTTTCTGGCATACCTATTATGCAAATATTTTTATGTTTCATGTTGTCCCACAGCTCCCCTAAGCTATTTTCCTGTTTTTAGTTTTTTCTTTTTGGTTCTCTGCTTGAGTGATTTCTTCTGTCCTGCTTTCTAATTCCCTGATCTGATCCTTAGCTTTCCCTAATCCACTGTATATTCCTTCAAATGTGTTCTTTATCAGTGCCATGCCATTCTTAATTTCCAACTGGTCATTTTTCATAGAGAATTATCTTGTTATTTCATTTGGGCCTTTTTTTTTTCTTCTTTCTCTCCATTTTAGCTGCCTGTTTGTGTTTGCTTCTATATATAAGGTTGATCTGCTACAACTCCATGTCTCTGTTGCAAGACAATGTCAGATGCTATTTGTGATTGGCCCTGAGGACCATTTGGAGCTATCAGCAATCTATAGTTTGTGCCTTCCTCTACTGAGGCTGTGTGTGTTTGGAAA
This sequence comes from Myotis lucifugus, assembly GCF_000147115.1. Taxonomy (NCBI): domain Eukaryota; kingdom Metazoa; phylum Chordata; class Mammalia; order Chiroptera; family Vespertilionidae; genus Myotis; species Myotis lucifugus. The sequence goes on along the minus strand of NW_005871708.1, from coordinate 255,952 downwards.
GGACCACGTTGTGTACCAAGGTATGCTTTTCCCAGCCCCAGGTCCAGAAGCAGATCAGGCAAGGACACATAGTCTCCAGAGATCTGCCTCTGCCTATAGTCTGATTGTTATTCTCAGTCTTAATGAACCTCAGGCTATCAACCACAGTAAGGCTAGGCTCCATAGGGAGAGGCGAGATGTTTTCCAACAGGGTAGGGCAATTGCTTTCCCCCAGGAAAAAAACTGCCTGGATGTACAAGGTCTGCCTGAGAAAGATGTCCTCTGCAGTATTATGGAATGACTCTGCATAGGAAACCGGGTCAGCTGCCTATCAAGTTCTAATCCCAGAGCCCCCAATCCTGGATTCTGCTCACACAGCTCGAACATGAAAAATTTTGTGCATTGGCACTTTAATAGGATGTCTGCATTTCCAGCCATCTCTCCCTGGCAGACAGCAACCCTGGTGCTTTTCACAACCAAATGTTATGTTGGCACCTTTCTCACTTCTGTTGCTCTGGACTGGGGAGCCTGGTTGGGGTTTAGACCTCAGAGTTTTCAGTGGGAACCCTCCACTACTGAAATATTCCTCTGGAACTTCCACTGATCTTTGTGGCATCCTGGCCAGCTCTCTTGTGCCTCCACATTTCTTACCAGTCTCTATGTGGTCTCCATTTTCTATCCTTGGTTATCAGGGTTTTCTCCAGCTAGTCTTCAGAATGACTGTGTGTGTGTGTGTGTGTGTGTGTGTGTGTGTGTGTGTTTTAATTATAATTCCAGTTTCGTCCTGGGAAAATGTCAGTGTAGCTTCCACTTATTCCACTGCCATTTTGGAATTCATACCATTTTAAGATTTAGAAATGGGTAGATCATGAATACTTTAAGGTCATATTGTATTATAGAAGTTTATACCTGAAACCTACTGGTATATAATTTTATTAATCAATGTCACCACAATAAATTCAATAAAATTAAAACAATGTCATAGCAACTCTAATTCAATATATGTCCCAAAACTTTATAAAAATTAAACTACAACTCTTCCTAATGCAAAAAAGTACTTTTCAAAAGTAATAGTCTATTCTAGTGCTTTACTCATTGTTGTCAAACTAAGAAGAAATGTGCAGATGTGATTTTGCAATGTTTGCAGTGAGATTTTATATATTCCATTGATAATGACAGTGAAATTCATAAACTAATTTAACAAATATTTATTAAACATTTCATGTCTGCCAGATAGTGTATAAGGCTAAGGAGGCAGAAATACAGCTATTAGTTAGACATGCCTCTTCTGATTTTATTTTGAACTACCTGTAATCTCAATGAAAATTTTTTGTTTTTTTTAATATATTACAGGAAAGGGTCTACTTTTTATTTCATATGAATTATAAATTAAAATTTCATATTAACTGTTAAAAATTAATATAAATATAAATAATAACTACCAATTTCATTTAGTAATTTTGCCACTAAATGACCGGTGATCAAATAACTTGCCAATATTCAGGTATACTTTTCTTATCACTCAGTTCATGCAGTAGAATTTAATCATTATATCTTTATCACGTTCACATTCCTGTAAAAATTTTAGTAAATAAAATTCCCTTTGTTAAGCAAAGACTCAACTTTCCCAAACAAATAATTTTATTGTTTTTTTTCTCTGAATTAACATGTCTATTTATATATATCATTATTTTTGGTGTATTTTTAAATGCAAATTAATTGAGTTTTTATATTTGATAGTTAATTCAGGAGCCATTTGTGATATACAAAAATGTATTCATAGAAAGCAATTTTATTTTGTTAAAACATTATTGGCATTTCCTCTCATGGGAGAAATTAAATAATTTTATGCACAACTGCTCAAAATATTTTGAAACTTCTGCAAACATAAGATTGTCAAAATCTAACATATGTTATGTGATATTTAATCCTCCAGAGGAAGTAAAGAAACAAAACATGTCTGCTAAACTAATTAATATGCTGCAATAGACAACAAGAACCTTTTTTATCAGGATGAGTCATATCCCTCTGCCAGTCACATCCAACATATATCATTTAAAACTTTTTAGCATACAGGAATTACAATTAAATTAGAGTTTTCTAGTTAGTTGTGCATTTTTTGAAGTTGTGAATTTTTTGGAATCCATTACAAGTGAAAATATGAACTGTTTCATTGCATTAATATTTCCTATACAAAAATTTGCAGTCGAAGTCAAATAGTAATATATATTTTAATCCAATTGCAAAAAGAGGAATTCCCGTGTAATATGCAAAATCAGTCACATTTGCTGTATATTGAATAAAGATAATTTGATGGCAAAAACCATTTAAATATAAGTATATTTTTATAGATTTGTAACAAAGAGACAAGCATGTTCCTGAAAATATCCTGTGGCAGAACCTTGTATGGCAGTTTACAGTAACAACTAAGGCCAGTGTTGCTGAGCAAGGTAAGGAATGTGACTCACAGAGGAAGATAAAATTAGGGAAAGCATCTATAAGTCACTGTAAGACTGGTATTTATTCTGCATGTAATGGGAAGATACTAGAGGATTCTCAGCAGATAATAGCCATAGTTTGCGTTATGTATTTTGAAAGATCACATTACTTATCATGCAGAGTATAAACTGAAGGAAGCAAGGAAGGAAGCAGGTAGACTAGACCATTTCAGATAGCAGTAGTTGGCCAATGAAACTAGTAGAGGAAGTGGAGAAAAGTAAGTAGGCTCTGAATATCTTTTGAAGGTATAGCCAATATTTGCCAATAGAGTAAATACAGTGTGTGAGAGAAAAGAAAGATTATTGCAAAAATGTTGGCCTTAGCAACTAGAAAGATATCGGGAAACTACAGATATATCAGTTTAAGGGGAAAATAAAAAATTGGGCTTAGCCCTAACCGGTTTGGCTCAGTGGATAGAGCATCAGCCTGTGGACTGAAGGGTCCCAGGTTTGATTCCAGTCAAGGGCATGTACCTTGGTTGCGGGTGCATCCCCAGTGGGGGGTGTGCAGGGGGCAGCTGATCGATGTTTTTCTCTCATCGATGTTTCTAGCTCTCTGTCCCTCTCCCTTCCTCTCTGTAAAAAATCAATAAAATAAATTTTAAAAAATTGGGCTTAGTCAAAATACTTTAGAGATATTTATTATATATCCAAGTAAAGGCATTGAGTAGGCAGTTGAATAGCTGAGGTCAGGGATAGACAGATAACTTTTTTTATTTATAAGTATATAATTAAGTTCCAAACCATGATATTAGATAAATTCTCCAGGAAGTAAAAGTAGAGAATTAGTCCAACGACCAAACATTAGGGACCCAGATAGAGGTTGGAAAGATGAATAGGAATCACATTTATTTAGATCCACTTTTCTTATGACATAACATGATTAACAAAAGAAACATTGATATTCGCAAGGGTATCAGGAAAAAAAGCCCCTTTATACCCTGATGGTGTAAATGTGTACATTACTTATCTATTGTTGTAAAAAGCTCATTTCTTCAAGCTTTAGCAGATTAAAACAACACACATTTATCATCTCAGTTTCTCTGGGTTAGGAATTCATGATGTTGCAGTAAAGACATTGTCTAGGGCTTCTGATAGATCCACTTCCAAGATGGGTCACTCACATGGATATTTAGCAGAAAATCTCAGTTCCTTGTAGAACATTGACAGGAGGCCTCATTGTCTCACAACATGGACCTCTCCATAGATGTTCTTAAACATTCTCATAACATGGCAGCTGACTTTCCCCAGAAGTAGTGATATGAGAGAAGGAGGAGAAACCCCCAATGCCTTTTATTATATGGTCTCAGATTTCAAACAATATCACCTTGCCACATTCTATTTATTAGAATGAGATACTCAGTATAGCTCACATTAAAAGATACAAAATTAGGTTCTTTCATTTTGAAGGGAGGAGTAGCAAATAATTTGTAGGTGTATTTTTAAATCTTCACAATGTAGATTTGCAAAACTTTTTTCAGGAGTATAGCAATACATGTAAAAAAGTAAAATGCACATGACACTTTACCTAATAATTGCACTTCTAGAAATTTATCCTACTTCACAGATGCATAAGAAATATATATATATTTATATAAATATATATATATATAATCTCCACACATTTGTAGTAGTAGTGTGTGTGTGTGTGTGTGTGTGTGTGTGTGTGTGTGTTTGTGTTTGAGGAGGAGAGAGAGAGAATCTTATATGTTTACAGCAGCATTTGTAGTCATAAAGAATCAGATATGACTTTAATATCCACCATTAAAGGAGCAGTGAAATTAATTACAGTGCAGCTATACAATGGGGTAATAGCAGCTAAAAGAATGAGGTAGAGCTGTATGTACTGAAATGAAAAGAGAAATGAGATGTCCATTTTCAATTTTTAAGATAAATAAAGCAAGTGGCAAAACATTTTCTATAGTGCTTTTTTGTAAGAATAAACAACAGTATATATAAATGTAAGTGATATATTGAACAAACATGACTGATGGAATATAATCATAAAGTAATTTTATTTTTATGACCCTTGTCCTTTTGTATTTTATTCAGTTGGTCAGAAAAATTCAAGCCAGCAACATGACTTTTTTGATCATTCTTCAATTATAGAAGAGCTTTTAACAATAATTAAAATATCCAGTCTCATTTAATAGCAAAATGGTGGGTCTGCCGAAAGCTTAACATTTGCAGTAGGGCTGAAGATGTTCATGATGGCTACTTTTATCTTTGCATATTTATAGTTCTTCTCACCTAGTGGCTATTATTGTTTTCTTACCTTCTGCCCCCAAACCTAGAGAAGGAAGAAACCAAAGAGATATCATGAGTAGCAAAGTTCTTACCTGACTCACAATGCTATCATCTCTTTTCATGTATTTTCTGTGACTGGCAGACATTTAATGCCTGGTTACTTTTCTGTGGACTTTTAGTTCTTCAAAGCCATGTAGTCCACCTCCATTACTGGGAATCTCTTATATGCAATTATCTTGACATGAGTAAATGCTGTATTATTCTGGTTAGTTGCTTATAACTCCTTCCAGAGGCATCTGGCAGTGCAATTCCAGCTTACTTTACAAGGATCCCCTTGCCCTCCCAGTTGTTCTCTTGAAAATGATATCTAAACCACTCTTTTATCAAATCTCTTATGCTTTACCCACATACAGTTTATGGGAAACACTCATTTATCCTTCCCCCAAGAGATCCTGGCAAGGTGGCTGTTTTTCAATTGCCCTTGCTAGTGTCAATTCTCCAGCACTTCCAAGTTGACTGGAGGGTAGGCAGAGCATGGAAGCTCAGTAGAGAAGTTGGAAGACACAGGTGCTTGTAGCTAGCTGGCCATGTGCATGTGTCAAATCTGATAGTCATACATGATTTCCCCTTTTACCTCTAAACCTATTTGTGAGCAATAATGGAGCTATACTAGTTCTACTTCAAAAATATGCTGAATCCATTAATGTCTTTCCAAGTACACTAGAGTGCCCTGGTCTAGGCCATCATATTTCACTGAGATTATTGCAATCAAACTGAAGTACATATCTCTCATTTTGTCCCTTTATGATTTGTGATCCACATTATAGCTCAAGTAATCTTCCTGAAATGTAAATTTGATTATATAAGTTCTAAGCTTAAAATCCTTCTCTGATTTTCATTACCTGAGCCTATATCATTTGGCCTCTATTTTTTTCTTCAGCCTCATGATTAAAAGTGTGGACTCAACTGAATACATAGAAATAGAGAATAGAACAGTGGGTGTCAAGGGTGGAGATGTGGGGGAAATGGGGAGATGTTGGTCAGAGTACAAAGCTACAGTTATGTAGGATAAGTCTAAAGATGTACACCATGATCACTACAGTTAATGACATTGTAACGAACATCTGAAATTTGTTAAGAGAGTATATTTCAGGTGCTCTCATCATACACAAAAAACAGTAACTTTTGAGAATACATGTTCATTAGTTTAACTAGTAATAATTTCACTATGTATATGTATATCAAATCATTATACTGTATATCTTAAATATATACAAACTTTCTTTTAAAAGTATTAATTTTGCAACTAAAAATTTAATACATTTCTGGAGGGAGTGTAACTTAAAACAACCACTTTGGGAAAGTATTTGGCAGTGTCAACTAAAGCTTAACATACACATATCCATGACCTAGAAAATCTGCTCCCAGGTTATATACACCCAGGGAAAATGAAAGCTTATATCCCCCAAAAGACTCATAAAAAAATATTCATGATAGCTTATTTCTTAATATCACCCAGTTGCAAAACTCCCAAATGTTCAACAATAGAAGGAGTAAATAGTGTAGTACACTCATACATTGGGATATTCAAAACAACAAAATAAAATACTAGTGATACATGCAACAGCATGGATTAATATAAAATATTGTTTTGCAGTAGAAGTGATAAAAAGAGTATGTGCTGCATTACTTTATTTACATGAGCTTTAAGAACAGGTAAAGGCATTTGATACATCACTGTCAGTAGTCAGTGGTTATCTCTGAAGGAAATATTGCATGTGAAGGGCCACAGGAGAGCTATTGAAGTTTTGGAATTATTCTATATCTTGACCTGTATTATGGTTACATAGCTCATTTAATCATGATATCCACTTAAGATTATGATATTTTATTCTGTATAAATTATATCTAAAAAAAGTAAAACACCAGTGCCGGAAACCAATTCCAGCATGACAGCAGGGCTGCATCTGGGAATGGCTGATGGCATTTCCCCAAACCTGAATAGGATACATTAAATTGATTTCTTGGCTGCCAGACAGCTAAAGAGCATCTTAATCTACATGTTATTGCCTCCTACTGGCCAAACACCTGAACAGCCGTAGGCTAATGCTTCCATTTCTGACAATGGACTCTGTGTGAAACCCTGACCCTTTGAAGTGTATATCTCTGCCTCGCCTCAGGACAATTTGTGTTAATAAAAAGCATGGGATCCTGGGACGAGGAAACCTTAGAACATCCGTGGGCAAACTACGGCCCGCGGGCCGGATCTGGCCCATTTGAAATGAATAAAACTAAAAAAAAAAAAAAAGACCGTACCCTTTTATGTAATGATGTTTACTTTGAATTTATATTAGTTCACACAAACACTCCATCCATGCTTTTGTTCCGGCCCTCCGGTCCAGTTTAAGAACCCATTGTGGCCCTCGAGTCAGAAAGTTTGCCCACCCCTGCCTTAGACCTTAGACCTTAGACTTAGACCTGAGATCTTAGAACTTAGCTCCTTTAGCTAAGCTCCTTTAACCCCCAAATGCCTTTCAAAATTATATTTCATTTCTGGACTCTTATTTAATCTACGCACAGCCTTCTCCAGATTGCTGAACCCTTATTGATGCTGGAACAAGAACCCTGGCACACAAGTATATACAATCATACAAAAAAACAGATAATGTGTGACTAATGGTTTTAGAGTCAATTTACTAGTGTAAATGTGTGATGCAGGACAAGTTACTTAACTTCATTGAACCTCAGTTTCATAATAATATCTATCTCATAGGCTTTTTTTAGGAGAATGAGCAACATAGCATATATAAAGCACTTATAACACTGTCTGATCCAGTAATATTTTACTCTTTAGTCTCAAATTCCAATCAATGAAGGATTCCAGTGTACTTGTATTTTTTAAATGACAGTTTGAATGTATCCCAAACTGTCATTTGCTTGCAGCTTTTAGAGCTGCTGAAGAAATTCTAACATATTAGGTAATCTAATAACTTTAAATGTCCAATTTTTGAAACATTAATGAAACATATATGGATTAATCCAAACATAAAATAATGTGTTTCCCTTTTTTCCTGAATAAAATTTTCTTATATTCTTATTTTCTAGAGAATGTAGACATATTTTATTAGCTCCATGCTGCTATTGTAACAAACAAATTAGCTCCAAAGTTCTGTAAAACAACATATATTTATTACCTTACAGTTGTGGATAATAGAAAGCCTAGGGATCAAGATGTTCACAGAGCTGTGCTCCTTCTGAAGGTCTAGGGAAATATCCCTTTTCTTGCCTCTTTTGTCTTCTAGAAGTTATCTGCATTCCTTGGCTTATTCCCTTTTTCCATCTTCAAAGCCAGTAGTGTTACAGCATTGCATCTTCAAATCTCTCTCTCTCTCTCTCTCTCTCTCTCTCTCTCTCTCTTTCTCTCAGCTTCCATCTTCAAATCACTTTACCTCCCTCTACTTCAATCGGCACATTTCATTATCTGACTCTGGCACTTCTGCCTTTCTTTCAGAAGAACTGCTGGGCCCAAATGTATAATCTAGGCCCTAGATTCTAGGGTATTCCCCCCTTTTTAATGTAAGATATTTAACTTAATCACAAATGCCAAGTCCCATTGTCGATGTAAGCAGCGGTTCTCAACCTGTGGGTCGTGACCCCTTTGGGGGTCGAACGACCCTTTCACAGGGGTCGCCTAAATACGTCCTGCATATCAGATATTTACATTATGATTCATAACAGTAGCAAATTACAGTTATGAAGTAGCAACGAAAATAATTTTATGGTTGGGGGTCACCACAACATGAGGAACTGTATTAAAGGGTCGCAGCATTAGGAAGGTTGAGAACCACTAAGGTAAGATTTTCACAGGCTTTAAGGATTAGGATGTGGACAACTCTAGGGTGGTGGTATTCAGTCTACCACACATATCTAACTGTAGGTACTAATTATCTTGCTATTACCTGAAGCTATAGTCCCTGACATTAAACAGTGAAAAGAAGTTCATTGTCCACATTTTGAACTTACAAAGAAAAAATATTTTTCAGAAAAGGCAGAGCAATAATACAACCTGCCAAATCCAAATATTCTTTGATGTCTTTTCATAAACTTGGAGGCCTTAGTCACAAAGCTAGGATTATACTAGAATTATACTAGATTATATTCATAGCAGGTATATATCTAAATTGTTTATTTAATCTGTGTGTCAAAATAATTTGGTTCATTATTAAGACATTTTTTATTGTGTTGTGACACTCTGATATCATGACCATAGAAGTTGTCTATCTGATAAAAAAAAGATGTCTTTGTGTGTGTGTTTGTGTGTGTGTGTGTGTCACTAAAATTTGGACCCTAACAATGAGGGCTAATAAAAAACTTTGAAGTTCTAACAAACATTAGTGCCTATAACTGAAATTGCTCTCAAATACAAAACAAAACAAAACAAAAAACCACACAAAAAAACCCACAAAATAACCCCACAAAAAAACCAACATAGAAAATTAAGTTTTTGAAACAATCCCATTTGCTATTTATAGGAAAAGTGCCAATTTACAGAAGACAGAGTGACTTTTTTCCTACTTTCAGAGAGACCCATAAAATTGTGACATGGCTGTGATTACCTACTTACAAGATTAGTTTCCAGGGCAAAAACAATCTTACCAGGAATTGTATAAGAAGAATCAATGTGGTGTAGTGGAAAAAGGCGTAGCCTGAAATGCAGACAAGTAGTATTTTTTAAATCTTCACTGTGACCTTAGTTATGTGACTATGGGAAAATTATTTAATTTCTGTGACCTCAGTTTCTATACAATAAGGGAGCTATACTGGTTACATATCTTTCAAATAATGTTCCTATTATAGAAGGGTAAACCTGGAGTGTGGTCTGAAATAAACTTAAGCCTAATTAGGCTGCCCCTCTGTGTTTGCAGTGCATCTTGGATTGTTTCTACATTCATGAATGACATTCAACCAGCTGGTCTTCTAATAGCTGTGTAAGGCAGTCTCTTCATACTTCTATAATGCAATCCACTAATCTCCTGATCATTACAGCAACACTTTTCAACATCATTCCCAATGCCTGCTATTTCATAAACATCCAAAAAGCTTAGAAAATTACTGAAACTTACCAAGAAAACTGTCTATAAAGCTGGAATCTCTGCATTTTATGCACAAAATACAGCATAAGGGAAGAAATGCCATCAAAGATATAAAAGTAATGTTTAAATTACTACAGACCTATTTACAAATGATATTCTACAATACATATCACTTTACATGGCCCTTAGTTACACTTGACTTATCCTATCATAGACACATGAACTGTATTTTTAAAAGCACTGGATTAGATGATTTTTGAATGTTTTTAATTCCAAAGTTTTGTGAATCTCTGACTTCCATAAATCTTAAATAATGCTAATTCCACAGCTGTTAAAGTATGAACTGTTATTATTACTATTGTTATTTTTATTATAATAATTGAATTCTCCATGGATTCACTGTTTAAAACCCACAATCTCATGTTACAGCCATAGAAAATCATAGCTTGATACATAGCTCAAGATGCAAGGCTTCTTAAAACTAGACAGAATTTGGATTACATCATTTATACAAGGAGTCAAAGAGCCTTAGTGGGCAGAATTTGTGATTATTAAAATTGACAGAACTCCAGAGTTCTGCCATATGTTTTTCTATTGCACACTAAACTTATGCTACATTCACCTAAACATGCAAAAATAAAGAGTAAATAATAAAGAGTAGCCTGGCTATTGTGGCTCAAAGGGTGAGCGCTGACCTATGAACCAGGAGGTCATGGTTCGATTCCTGGCCAGGATACATGCCCAGGGTGCAGGCTTGATCCCCAGTGGGAGACGTGCAGGAGGCAGCTGATCGATGATTTTCTCTCATCATTGATGTTTCTCTCTCACTCTCTCCCCCTCCCTTCATCTCTGAAATCAATAGAAATAATTTTTTAAAAAAGAATGAAGAGTAAAAATAAATTGGTAGAAATATAATATGAATTTAGTAAAATCGTCATTTCTACCACACGCTCTACAACTTTAAATTTCAATATATAACAATTTAAAGTCCCTCTTTGACAAAGGAATGAGAGGAAATAAAGTAGAGGCTAAGGGAAATTCCAGAATTGGGAAAATAATCTAAACCCTCCTGATTTTTCCCCCTTTGTCTGTGCTGATATTATGGAAGGGTTCTCAAAAACATATTGAGGAAGTCTATAGATGCACAGTCCTTGACTAACAGTATAGTCCAAATTCCAACGTGACCTTAATAACCAATAAAATTAGCATAAAATTTTCAGAGAAAAATATATTAGACTTATTTTTTCTGCTTTGTATAATAAAAACTAAAATGCCTAATATTTGAGTCCAGAGTGTTACTCTGAATTGTTGGCTTTTAGAAGTCAATATGTTAAATGGAAAGATTTGCCCTGAATATTGGTTTTGAAATTTAATTTGACTTAGAGAATGCAATATTTACTTTATTCCATTTATGTACTCTTCAGTAAGACACAAAAGGAATTCACCTAACAAATGCTCTTTGTGGAATGTGGCTTTAAATCTTATGAAAAACTTTTGCAACAGCATGGCTGGACCTGGAGAGTATTATGCTAAGTGAAATAAATTAAATAAAAATAAGTACCTTTTAAAAACAAAAATATAGTAAGAATATTTCGAGATCATAATCTACAGTGAGTCATATTATTTTTATGCATGAGAGACAAACTACTATTCTTCAATGTCTAGAGTTTACAATAGCCAGCATAATGTTAGTATTTTGCGAAAGCCCTTTTATTTCATTTTTATTCAACCAATCTGTAAATTACATCAAAATAGTTTACTGAAGTATGAATGGCATACAGAAAGCTGTACATATTTAATATATATAAATTGATGAGTTTGGAAATAGCTACACATCAATGTAACCATAATCATGATCAATGTCATAGATATATCCATCCATCCATCAACAAGTTTCCTCTTCTCGTGTGTATGTGTATATGATAAGAAACTAACATATGACTTACTAAGATACATTCTTAGTAAATGTTTAAATGTACAAATACATATTGTTAACCAAAGGCACTATGCTATACAGTAGATATCTAAGACATGTTCATGTTGCATAACTGAAATTTGTCATGCTTTGAGCAACACAACCTAGTTCTTTTTCTTCCTAACCCCTGATAACCACCATTTACTTTCTACTTCTATGAAACTGGCATTTTAGATACCTCATATAAGTGAGATCATGTAGTATTGGGCTTATTTTACTTAACATCATGTCCTTCAGATTCATTCATGCTGTCACAAATGACAGGACTTCCATTTTTTTCTAGGGCTGAATCATATTCCAGTGCATGTAAATCTTACATTTTTTAACCCAAACTTTAACAAAATGTTCTTCAACAGTGACAGAGGAGATATGTCTATGCCATTTTAAAAAGTCTTCTTTTAAATAATAAAAAGAACTATCCAAAATAAAGGACTCATACAACTCAACAAAAAGAAGACAAACAATCCAATGAAAAATTGGCAAAGGACCTGAATAGACACTTCTCCATAACCTGCTATCTCTGGTGCAGTACAGAATGCTCAAATTGAGAGGAACACAAAAGAAACAATAAAATTTACATATATATATATATATATATATATATATATATATATATGGTATTTTAATATTTATCAGGAAATGTCCTAAATGTTTTATTTTCATTTTCTTATTTTTCTGTTATATATGACATTTAATATTTTATTAGTTTCAAGTGTAAAACATAGTAGTTAAACATTTGTATAATTTACAAAGTGATCCCTGTAACAAGACTAGCACCTGCCTGACACAATACATAATTATTACAATACTAGAGGCCTGGTGCACAAAATTTGTGCACTGGGGGAGTCCTTCATCCCAACCTGCAACCTCTCTCAGTCAGGGACCCTGCCTGAATGGTACTCCCGCTGTGGGAGCACACTGTCCACTAGGGGGCAGCTCCTGTGTTGAGCGTCTGCCCCCTGGTGGTCAGTGCACAACATAGTGACCTGTCATTCCACTGGTTGTTCCACCGTTCAGTCTATTTGCATATTAGGGTTTTATTATATAGGATAATTGAAATACAACACTTTATTACTTTTAGGTGTAAAATATAATGCTTGAATATTTGTACATATTGCAAAATAATCACCATAAGAAGTCTATTTAAGATCTGTCACCATGCATAGTTACAATTTTTTTGTGTGATGAGAACTTTTAAGATTTATTTTCTTAGCAACTTTCAAATATGCAATATAATATTATTAATTACAAGAGGCCTGATGCATGAAATTCTTGCAAGAGTAGGCCTTCCTTCCCCTGGCTGCCGGCACCGGCTTCCCTCTGGCCACCAGCAGGCACCCGGGACCCGGGCTTCGTTTGCAGCCCCGGCTTTGTCCAGAAGGATGTCCAGAAGGACGTTGGGTCTAATTAGCATATTATGCTTTTATTATTATAGATTATTGACTATATTACCTATGCTGTACTTTACATCCCCATGACTATTTTGTAGTTACAATTTGTACTTCTCTATCCCCTCATCTTTTTTAACAAGCCTCCAAAGGTCTCCTCCTTCCCAACTTGGCGACCATCAGTTTGTTCGCTGTTATGATAATTTGTTTCTGCAAAATGCTTTAAATGTACTTTCATTTAATATTCTCAACACTCTAAGGTTAGAGTAACATTATTATCAGAGAAATATTAACTGACTTGCTCAAGTTTACTGAGAAATTAAAATCATAAAGCCAGACTGCAAACACCGATAATCTGATTCCAGAGCCTATGTGATTAATCACTTTGCTTTACTATTTTCCACTAACTAAAACAGACCCTTGACTTTAAAAAACTTTAATAATGTAGTAGATATGTTAATGAATTAATATGCAATTTTAATATAAATTTAGACTTATTCACTCAACAAATATGATCTAAATATCTTCTAGGTACCTAACACCATGTTTGTCATTAAAGATGGGAACATACCAAATAATGAATTTCTGCTTTCCAGAACCTTACATTAGAGTGGAGAGGAAGAAAAAATAATAATACATATAATAAACAAGTTGTTTGAACATGGTAAGCACCATGACAAGGGAAGTGTGAACTGCCAGGATGAGAGTGAGAAATATAACTTTAAATTGGATGGTAATGGTTGCTCTCATTGAAAAGTTGACATTTAAGCAAACACTTAAGGAGGTAAAGGAGTTCATCATGTTAATATCTGAGGGAAAGATTTTTCATGCAAAAAGAAGAGGATGTGCAATGTCATTGAGGTAGGAGATCCCTTGTTTCAATAAATGAAATAATACGGCAAGGCTAGAATAGAGTGAACTGGGGATAGGGAAGCAAGACATGGAGCCTTGTAAGACTGTGTATACCATTTATTGATTTTGGCTTTTATTTTTAATAAGATGAAAAAAATTTGGAAGTTTTTTTCAAATATACATATATTGATTTTAGAGAGGAAGGGAGAGGTAGAGATAGAAACATCAATGATGAGAGAATCATCAATAGGCTAACTCCTGCACACATCCTGTTCCCCAACTGGGAATCAAACCACAACCCAGGCATGTGCCTTGACCAGGAATTGAACCATGACCTCTTTGTTCATAGTTCAGTGCTTAACCACTGAGTCACACTGGCTGGACAGAATTTTGAAAGTTTTAATTATGGCTGTGAAATGCTCTGATATAGGGTTTAAATGGATCATTTTGGATAATATGTTTAGGATTTATTATTTTAGTCATAGGAAAAGATAAAATCTTAGGGATCAGTTATGTGACCCCTGAGGTAATCTAGCTTAAAGATGATGATGGCTTGGACCAAAGCAATATCATAAAGGTGCTAAGAAGTGGTTAGATTCTACATATATGTTGAAGGTAGACCCTGAATAATTAATAAATGGATTGGAGATGGGTTTGAAGAAAAATGATATTGTGTTTTCTTTAAATTATAGTCAAAATATATTTATTTGAAAAGATAAATAAAATTGATAAACCTCTAGCTAGACTAAGATGAAAAGAGTAAAGTTAAAAATTATTAATGTCATAAATAATAGAGAGGTTATCACCACAAATTATATAGATATGAAACATAATAGAATAGTATAGACAATTATATACAAATAAATTCAATAACTTATGTGAAATAAACAAATTTCCTTCAAAGATAAAATGCCCAACAATGCAAGAAAAGATAAAAAAAATAATTAGCCCTATATCAATTAAATACATTGAAATCACAATTTAAAAACTTTCCAGAATGAAAACTACAGACTCATATGCCTTCATTAGTAAATCTTATCAAACATACTAGAGGCTCAGTGCACAAAATTCATGTACTTGGCGGGGGGGAAGGGTCTCCCAGCCTGGCCTGTGCCCACTCACAGTGTGGGAGCCCCTTGATGGATCGCCCCAAAGAGGTAGGCCGGAGCCGGGGGTCCTGCCTCCGCGCTGTGCACACAGCCTGCCCACCCACATGCATACGCAGCCCTGTCCATCTGCATGCGCCCACTGCACACGCAGCCACCTGGTGATTGCTTGTTGCAGCATGAGGGTGTCACGGCATGAGGTCATGATGACAACATAGGCTTTTATTAATAGGATAAGGTTTATATAAGACAAATCATAATCAAATTATCTTAGAAAATTAGAAAAGTTGGGAGCTCTTTTTAATAACTTTTGACTTTCCTAGGAATACTTTGAGGGATCTTGCCCCATAAGACTACAGTCACTAATTCTAAAAATGACAGATTCCAGTTTCAAAAAACAGATTCCAACATTTTATTCCAGGCAGAGAAAACCATAAGACTTTCTATTCTCAAGTCCCATAGCACTTAGTGCATTACTTTTTTACAATTAAATTGACCTTCTCCAAAACAAGTAGAAACCTGGAGACTTCAGCCCAGAGTAAAGTGTAGAATCCTGATCCATTCTTAGACACAGAGATGGAACAGAGGTGGCCCAAGATGGCCAACTGTGGAGCCAAGGATGACTGAGGAGACAGAATTCTGTGGAGAGAGGAGAAAGTAAGATCATGTAAAGAAGTATTGAATCTAAACAATTAGGTTTAGAAAATGAAGTAAATTGGACACAGAAAAGGCAAAGCAGGTTTACTGGATTAAAAAGCAGATCTTGAGTGGTAGGAACTGGGGAAATTTCTAAAGCAAGAACTTAGTTTAGATGTTTTTTGGGCGCTATAGGAGGAAACAGGGATAATTGACTCAAGAGACTGCCTAAAGACAGTATGGCTTACAATGCAGAATTATAATGGTATATTTACATGTCACTTTTCCTTCTAGGCTAAGATACTTGAAGAAGGGGCCTTTTGATAATTCTTATGCATGTAAGTAAGATCTAGAGTTGTGTTTGGCACAATGTAAGGCATCATTTCAATAAATACATGCATGAATGAATGAAGGCATTATGACAACATATAAAAATGATCTTACATCATTTTTTCTTCTACCATCTTTATACAATTTCATCAGAGGCATAATTACTCATTTAAAAGAATCATTAGGAAGGATTATAAAGAGTATGAAAATAAACATTTACAAAAATACTTTCAAAACACTTAAAAATTAGTGTTGATATTGTAACTAAATGCTTGTGTGTTGTTGTTTTTTTCTTCCAAACAAGCTTGATGTATTTAGCTGCCAGTTATTTATTTGTTGAACATTCCATATACCAGACTACTAACAACACTGTGATTTTCTTCTTTGATACTTACACAATTCATGGTAAAAAGTGCCAGTAGTAAGGAAGCCTATAAATAATATCCTCTTCAAAAGGCAAAATAACTTAGTCCCTCTTGAGCATTTTTACTAGAAAAATAAATTACTCTAAACTATTTATCAGTAGACTGCATGGATGGCTGTGTAAAATGTCTCCCAACAGGGATACTTCCATTTTATTTATATTATTACAAAAATAAGCTATTTCTTAAACAAACATACCATTCTGTTTACACATAACAACCCCCAGAGGAAGTGAACAGATATGACTGGCCTTTGGTCTTTTAAACTTGAAATGCCAGTTGCATATAGAGCTTAAAATAGAACACCATTAAACTATCAAACACTGGGAACATTTTGTTTCTGATACCAACAGCCAACCATTCATTCCTCACTACATATTTTTTATATTATATACTATGTACATATTAACTATAATTACCTTTTAAATGTGACTACTAGTTTTTCAAGTGTCAACATCTACTAGTAATTGGCACTGCCCAAATCATTATTTACACCGTGAATAGAAAAAAATGTTTTGAATGAAACACTTCTTTCCACTTTGTTTTTAACCAAATAAAAAGGTACATTAATTAGCATTATGCTAAGCAAAATAAGCCAGTCAGAGAAAGATAAATATCACATGATCTCACTCATTTGTGGAATATAATGAACAACATAAACTGATGGACAAAAACAGATCCAGAGACAGAGAAGCATCCATCAGACTGTCAAACCTCAGAGGGAAGGTAGGGGAGGGTGGGGGTAAGGGAGAGAGATCAACCAAAGGACTTGTGTGCATGCATATAAGCATAACCAATGGACACAAACAACATGGGGGTGAGGGCATGAGTGGGGGGAGCAATGAGGGGATAAGGACACATATATAATACCTTAATCAATAAAGAAAAAAATAAGTCATTTCAGCAAAATTTTAATGTGAAATATTGAAAATATTAATTTGTAACATGACTATACTGTTTGTTTATTTTGCTTTGCTTACTTCAACAAGTTAGGTTGTAAGTTTTACATCCATGATAAATACTTACTGAGTTGGAAACTTCAAATGAATATGTGGCTTTGCAATTGATGAAGAAATTAAATTTTTAGATGGCCATTGTTTTAAGGTAGGTTTTCTCAAAAGTAGATTCTCAAAAAAATATTTGATTGAAAGTAGCTCATTTAGGAGGAAATCACAAAAATCACTGAAAGAAAGGGGAATGAGATGGGGAAGGAAGGAAAGTCAGTGGTATGTTACCACTGTGGACATCTGACACTCAGTCGCACTGGAGACCACCTGATAGACTGTGTAGAACATGCCTCAGAGTTATCACACTGAATAGTGAGAAAGTTGGGATGTCTATACACTTACTTTTGTCCATCGTTGGTTGAGAGTTACTTGTAGTTTTAACCCTAAGTACTTTCAGCCTAGCTGAGGCCAATTATGCTTCTATTGTTAAAGAATTCTATAAAGTAGATATTATAGATATCTTATCTTGCTTATAAGAATCCTGGGGTATGGATAAGTTAAGTGATGTACTCATGATCACATAATTGGTAAATTTTAGATCTAGGAATTACATTTAGATACTTGTTCAAGGGTATAGTTTCTTAAACACTAAAATGTTTAAAATAGTTTGGCACAAGTGCATGAATGGACAGATGATCAATAGAGCAAAATAAGTCCAAAAGTAGTTTCAGAAATCTTCAAAACTTGTCATAAATATGACAATTATGATGTTGAAAAAATTATATACAGCTAAAAAATAAAATAATATTGCTTTCCTGCTTGTTTCACCTCAAAATTAATTATAATTGGACTAAAGTGGCAAATTAAAAAATCCTAGATCCATAAAATTACTAGAAGTAAGGAGATAAACTTACTGTTTCTAATTCAGAGTAGAAAAAATAAACTTTCCAAGCCACATCCCAAGTAACTAAATAAAATGTTTAATATATATATATATATATATATATATATATATATATATACACATCGTATAGAAAAACAAAAGACCCCACATAGCCAAAGCAATCCTGAGAAGAACAACAAAGAGGCATCATGTCCCTGATTACAAACTACACTACAAAGCTATAGTAATTAAATCAACATGGTACTGGCAAAACACACACACACACACACACACACACACACACACACACACACAGACTAACAGAACTGAATCAAGTGTTCAGAAATAAACACTTGCATTATGAACAGAATACCCAATGCACAAAGGATAGTTTATTTGATAAATTATGTTGGGCCTGGCCAGTGTGACTCAGTGGGTTGGGCGTCATCTAGTGCATTGAAAGGTTGCCTGTTAGATTCCAATCAGGGCACATGCCTGGATTACCAGCTTTATCCCCAGGTGTGTGTGTGTGTGGGGGGGGGGGCGGGGGTGCATGCAAGAGGAAGCTGATCAATGTTCACCTCTCACATCAATGTTTCTCTCACTCTCTCTTTCCTGTCCTCTATCGAAAAAAAAACTCAATAAAAATGTTTTAATGATATTGGGAAAACTGGATAACCATATGTAAAGGAATGAAATTGGACTCCTACCTTATATCACTTACAAAAATTAATTTGCAATGTATTAAAAAGTTTAACATAAGACCTGTTACCATAAAATTACTAGAAGAAAACATAGGGGAAAAACTTCTTGACATTGATTTTGGCAATGATTTCTTGATAATAACCCCAAAAGTACAAGCAACAAAAGCAAAAATATAAAATAAAAATAAATAACTAGGACACCAACCTAAAAGGCTCTGTATAGCAAAGGAAATAATCAATAAAATGAAAAGGCAGCCATATGAATGATTAATATCCAAATAAAATTTTGTGGTATCCCTGGATTCATAAAAGGTCCTTTTGATATTTGTGAACTCCAAGAAAATTAATGTTTTTATTTTTCCTTGAAGATAATCTTTCTCATAAGATTTCAAAGGAGTTAAAAGTGTAGTATTTTCACCGACCTTTTGTAGTTATTTTTGGATTCTTCACAATTAACTGAAATGGTTGTCCTATTCAAAACAGATGTTGACCCAAAAAGAGTGTGTAGAAATTCCCTTTGAATTATCTTACTGTATACCTAGATGCAATTAGAATAATCTCTGATTTTCAATGAAAAGCTAGTTGATTTAAATGTAGATTTTCTATTCAGTGGCTGAAGCCTGAAAGGAATTGGGAGAATAGTAGAACCATGAACAGGATCAACTTTAACTTTAAATATTTTCTTCTCTAGCAGACTTTCTCATATTCAAGCACATTCTAAAAGTATCAACCATATATGTCATTTTAAATTTCCTTATTGCTGTTTAAGACACCAAATATCAAGATCAATTATTAAATACTGCCCAATTTTCCTTCCATACAAAGTTGACAACAAGATGTAACATTCAATTTTATGCCAACTCAGAGGTTTCCCTTTTCCCACTGTCCTTCAGGCCACTACAGTGTAGGACTCTAATGGCATAGCAATATTCTCTCCACTGTTTGAAATCTATTGTTCATTGTCATTTATAAACCAGGATAGAATGGTTGCCCCAGCATTCAATTAGCCATTAGGAACTCTCTATAAGTGGGTGGAATGTATGGTGACAATACAGTTCAATGAAGTACATTGGGAAATTCTTATATACTGATATTTTCAGAAGAAAATTGAGTTTAATCAGATATATACTACTCTCAGTTGGAGTTCCTCATGGTCACTTGATGTTCAATGTCTAGACATTCAGTCTGTGTCAGAGCCTTGTAGCAAGACAAGAACCGATTCTCAAAAAAGAAAATAGTTACATGTTACATAGAGTATGGTTTTCCCACCCTAAAACTCTGGGTACTTGAGCTGTAATTTTTTATTAGGGTATGCCACATGCTTCAGACAGAATTCTGATCTGCCACAGACTCCTCATTTCAATTGCATCTATTGAGCCATAAAGATTGGGTGAAGAGCTAGCTCTCCACACAAATTGACTACTTTAGAGTGGTATAACGTAGTGGTTCAGAGTGCAGTAACAGACTCCCTCAATTTGCATGTTAAATCTGTAACTTTACAGATGTGCTAATTTATACGATTTTCTTACTCTCTTTATATCTCAATTCTTTATACTTTTATGTAATATAATCATCTCAAATGTATTTTCTCCTACATAAACAATATATGGATCTGAGGAAATAACCTTGAGATCATTTTGAGGTTGCATTAGGCATAATGTGAGTGATTCAGACCAGAACTCTATATATCCCCTGAAACCCTTCAGTAGAGTTTTTTATCCCAAGTAATTTTAATATTTTTGTAAAGGATAGTTGGCATGCAATATTATCTTACTTTCAGGGTTACAACATAGTGTTTCAACATTTATATGCCTTATGATATGATGACAATAAATCCAGTAACCATGTGTAAGCATGCAACGTTATTACAATATTATTAACTATATTTCATGTATTGTACATATCCCTGTGGCTTATTTATTTTATAAATGGAAGTTTGTACTTTTTGTTCCCCTCTGTTTTCAGCTATCTCCCAGCCCATTCCCTTTGGCAACTCAGTTTGTTCTTTGCACTTATGAGGGTTTTTTTGGTTTTATTTTATTTTTTAGATTCCATTTATAAATAAAATCATGGTATTTGACTTTCTCTGACTTATTTCACTTACATAATACCCACTAGGTCCATCTATGTTGTACAAAGATTTAATACTTTGTATTGCTGACTAGTATCTTCCTTTGGTCTAGTCTCATGGGGTTTTTTTTGCATATATCTGTCCAGTTTTCCTAACACCACCTATTTAAGAGACTGCGATTTCCACATTGTATATTCTTGCCTCCTTTGTTGTAGATTAATTGATCATATAAGTGAGGGCTTATTTTTGGACTCTCTATTCTGTTCCATTTATCTATGTGTCTATTTCTGTGCCAGTACAAACTATTTTATTATATCTTTGGAGTATCAGTGGAAATCAGGGTGTGTGATACCTTCAACATTGTTTTCCTCAAGATTGCTTATGCTACTCAGGATCTTTTGTAATTCCATATAAATTTTAGAATTATTTGTTCTATTTCTGAAAAAAATATATCATTGGTATTTCGAAAGGGGTTGCATTGAATTTGCAGATTTCTTTGTATAGTATAGATATTTTAATGATATTAAAATTTCCAATCCATAAGCATGATATATCCTTCCATATTTATGTCATCTTCAATTTCTTTCTTCAATGTCATAGCTTTCTGAGTACAGGTCCTTAACCTCCTTGATTAACCTTATTCCTAGGTATATTCTTTGATGCAATTATAAGTGGTATTTTTTCTTAATATTTCCTCCGTTCATTCTATATTAGTGTATAATAATGAAACAGATTTCTGTGTATTAATTTTGTGTCCTGGAACTTTACTGAATTCATTTATTAGTTCTAATATATTTTTGGTGGAGTATTTAAGGATTTCTATGTGTAGTAGCATATCATGTGCAATTAGTGGTGGTTTTATTCTTCCTTTACAATGTGAATGTGTTTTATTGATTTTTCCTGCATAATTTATGTGGCTAGGACTTCCAATACTATGTTGAATAAAAGTAATGAGAGTGTGCATTCTTGTCTTGTTCCTTGGTTATAATCCTTGATTTTGTTGATGTGGTGTATCATGATGACTGATTTGCAGATATTAAACCATCCTTGCATCCCTGGAATAAAACTCACTTTACCACAATATAAAATCTTTCTGCTATAAAGTTGAATTAAGTTCCGTAATATTTTGTTGAGAATTTTTGCAACTCTCTTTATCACGGATATTAGCTTCTTACTTTATTTTTTTGTAGTATAATTGTCTAGTTTTGTTTTCATGGTTATGCTGGCCTTATTCAATGAGTTTGGAAGCTTGCCTACCTCTGGAATTTTTTAGAACAGTTTAAGAAGGATAAATATTAATTATTCCTTTAATGTTTGGTAGAATTCACCAGTGAAGCAATCTCGTCATTGAGTTGTTGTGTGTTTTTTGTTTTGTTTTGTTTTTTGTTTTTTTGTGGGGTTTTTTTGGGGGGTTGATTACTCCTTCAGTTTCATTTTTTGTAGTTGGTATGTTCAGATTTCCTGTTTGAGTCTGTTTAAGTCTTAAAATGTTTTGTTGCTAAAAATCTATCAAGTTTTTCTAGGTTGTCGAATTTCTGCATATACTGTTTCAAGGCATTATTGAGTTAGGCTATGAATGTCCTTCTTAGCACTACTTTTACTGAATCCCATAGATATCATTAAGTTGCATTTCTATTTTCAGTTGTCTCAAGGTAGTTGTTTTTATTTTCTATATTGAAGTACAGTAATTTCTTTCTATGCCCATTTCATTGCTTATTTATAAATGGATATTGTATCTTGACAAATGCTTTTCTGCATCTATTGATATAATCATACAATTTTTTTAAAAATATCTTTATTGTTGAAAGTATTACAGATGTCCTCTTTTTCCCCCATTGACCCCTCTTTCCCACTCCTGTCCCCTCTCTAGGCCTTTGCCCAATTATATTCTGTGTCCAAGGGTTGTGCATATATGCATATAAGTGCTTTGGTTAATCTCTCCACTCACTTTCCCTCTGAGAATCATCAGTCTGTTTCATGCTTCTATGTCTTTGGATCTGTTTTGTTTGTTTCTTTTGTTCATTATATTCCACATATAAATGAGACCATGTGATATTTGTCTTTCTCTGCTGACTGGCTTATTTCCCTCCATGTTATCTAAAGCATAAGAGATCCTCCATTTTTATGGCTATATAATATTCCACTGTGTCAATGTACCATAGTTGTTTTTTTTTTTAATCCACACAAACACTGATGGGCAATTTAGCTGTTTCCAGATCTTAGCTATTGTAAATAATATTTCTATGAACATAGGGGTTCATATTTTCTTTCTGATTGTTGTTTTAGGCTTCTTAGGTTATACTCCTATAAGTGGTATCAGAGGGTAAAATGGAAGTTCTACTTTTAAATTTTTGAGGAAACTCCATAGTGTTTTCTGTAGTGGTTGTACAAGTCTGCATTCCCACCAGCAGTGTACTAGGGTTCCTTTTTCTCCACATCCATATCAATACTTGTTTATTTATTGATATATACAAATGGAAGAATATACCATATTAATGGATTGGTAGAATTAACATCATTAAAATGTCCATACTACCCAAAGCAATCTATAGATTCAATGTAACCCCTATAAAATACCAACTGCATATGTCACAGATCTGGAACAAATACTCTAAAAAATTATATGGAACCAAAAAAGACCTCAAATAGCCACAGCAATGATGAAAAAGAAGAACAAGGTTGGAGGGATCACAATACCAAATATCCAGCTATACTACAAAGCCACTGTTCTCAAAACTGCCTGGTAGTGGCTCAAGAACAGACATATAGATCAATGGACCAGAACAGAGAACCCAGAAATCGACCAAAGCAATTATGCTCAATTAATATTTGACAAAGGAGGCAAAGCATACAATGGAGTATAAACAGTGTCTTCAATAAGTGGTGATGAGCTGTTGGGACAAGTACATGCAAAAAAAATGAAATTAGGCCACCGATTTACACTATAGATAAGAATAAACTCAAAATGGACAAAAGACTTCAATATAAATCCTGAAACCATAAAAATCCTAGAATAGAGAAAAATATCAGACATCTTACATAGCAGAATTTTCACTGATACAATGCCTAGGGCAAGAGAAACAAAGGGTGAAATAAACAAATGAGACTACATCAAAATAAAGAGCTTCTGCACAGTAAAATAAACCAGCATCAAAATATATGCATGAATATAAGCATAACCAATGGACACAGACACTAGGAGGGTGAGGTCATGAGGAAGGTAGGGGGACAAAAGGGGAATAAGGACACATATGTAATAAATTAATCAATAAAGAAAAAAGGAAAAAAAGAAAATGCAGCCCACTACATGGGAGAACATGTTTGCCAATGATATATCTGATAAGGGGTTAATTTCCAAAATATATAAAGTACTCACACAACTCAACAAAATGAAGACAAACAATCCAATTAAAAAATGGGCAGAGGACCTAAATAGACACTTCTCCAAAGAGAACATACAAATGACCAAAAGACATATGAAAAAATGTTCAATGTTCAATCATCAGAGAGATGCAAATTACAATGACAATGAAGAACAACCTCACACCTTCCAGAATGGCTACCATCAATAAATCAATAATCATAGAATAGTTATCCTTTATTTTGTTAATGTGGTTTATCACAATCATTGATGTGTACATATCGAACCATTCTTTGGCCCCTGTAATGAACTCCACTTGATCTTAATGTATTGTCTTTTTTTTCTTTATTGATTAAGGTATTACATATGTGTCCTTATCCATTGTCTTTTTTAAAAAATACATGTTTTTATTCATTTTAGAGAGAAACAGAAAAGGCAAAGATAGAAACATGGATGAGAGGGAAACAACCTCAATCGCTGCCTCCTGTATGCCCTTTGCTAGGTATTGAGCCCACTACCGGACATGTGCCCTGACATAGAATCAAATCAGTGACCTCTGGATGCATGGGTCCCTGCTTAACCATTGAAGCACATGGGCCGGAGGATGTATTGTCTTTCTAAAGTATTGTTGTATTGGATTTGCTTGAATTTTCTTTAGGATTTTTGCATCTGCTATGTATCATATACAGTATATAGGTCTGTAGTGTTCATTTTTGTGTTACCCTTCCAGGTTTTGGTGTCAGGGTAATGTTGACCTCGTAAAATGTGTTAGAAAGTATTGCCTCTTCTTTTTCAAAGAGTTTGAGAAGGAAATTAAATATTAAATATTTTTGATGTTTGGTAAAATTCACCAGTAAAGCCCTCTAATACCCGATTTTTACTTTTGGGGAGGTTTTTGATGGTTGTTTAAATTCCCTTGCTATTGATCAGTTTATTTAGATGTCCCAGTTCCTTGTGATTCAGTCTAGGAAGGATATATATAGATCCAAGAACTTTTCCATTTCTTCTAGGTTATTGAATTTCATGGCATATAATCTTTCACAGTATTTTTGTATGATTCTTTTTACTTCCATGTTGTTCATTGTATCTTCTCTTTCATTTTTTTTATTTTGTTTGAGTCTTTTTTCTTTTATCTTTAATAAGTCTAGCCAGAGAATTCTCCATTTTATTTAATCTTTTAGCTCTTCGTTGCACTAATTTTTAGTCATTTTGTTCTCTACTTTATTTAATTCTGCTCTAATTTATTATTTCCTTTATTCTGCTGATGTAGGGCTGAATTTTTAAAAAATATTTTTCTAGTTCTTTAAGATATAATGTTATGTTGTTTATTTGGGATTTTTCTTGTTTTTTGAGATAAGCCTGTAATTATGTAAACCTGCCTCATCACCGATTTTGCTGCATCCCAAACGTTTTGACATGTATTGTCATTCTCATTTGTCCATCTATATTTTTTAAAAAAATATATTTTATTGATTTTTCACAGAGAGGAAGGGAGAGGGAGAGAGAGTTAGAAACATCGATGAGAGAGAAACAACGATCAGTTAACTCCTGCACACCTCCCACTGGGGATGTGCCCGCAACCAAGGTACATGCCCTTAGCTGGAATCGAACCTGGGACCTTTCAGTCCGCAGGCCGACGTTCCATCCACTGAGCCAAACGGGTTAGGGCTCCATCTATATATTTTAATATCTTGTTTTCTTTTTTACTTGTATTTGTGCCTTTATTTATTTTTAATGTATTTTTTTATTGTTGATAGTATTGCAGATGTGTCCCATTTATCCCCCTCCTCCCAGTCTCTACCCACTGCCCAGGTATTCACTACCTTATTGCCCATGTCTATGGGCTATGCATATAAGTATGTAAATTCTTTAGTTTACCTCTTCTCTTCCCCTCAGACACACATCGAAGTATGTCAGTCTGATCCATGCCTTCATGTTTCAGGTCTTATTTTGTTAGTCAATTCATTTTGTTCATTAGATTACACAAATAAGTGAAATCATGTGATATTTGTCTTTCTCAGATTGGCTTATTTCACTTAGCGTAATATTTCAGGTCCATCCATGCTGTTTCAAAGGGTAAGAGATCCTTTTTTTTTAATTACAGCTGCATAGTAATTCATTGTGCAAATGTCCCACAGCTTTTTTACCCATTCATCTGCTGATGGGCACTTGGGCTCTTTCCAAACCGTGGCTATTGTAAATGATGTTGCTATGGACATAGGGGTGCATACATTCTTTCTGATTAGTATTTTGGGATTTTTAGGATATATTCCCAGAAGTGAAATCACTGGGTCAAACGGAAGCTCCTTTATTAATTTTTTGAGGAAACTCCATACTGTTTTTCATAGGGGCTGCACCAATCTGCATTTCCACCAGCAGTGAGCTAGTGTTCCCTTTACCTCCATCCTCACCAGCACTTGTTATTTGTTGATTTTTTTATGGTAGCCATTCTGACAGGCATGAAGTGATGACTCATTGTGGTTTTAATTTTCATTTCTCTGATGATTAGTTACTTTTAGCATTTTTTCATATATCTCTTGGCCATTTGTACGTTCTCTTTTGAAAAATGTCTACTCAGGTCTTCTGCCCATTTTTTAATTGGATTGCTTGTCTTCCTTTTGTTGAGTTGTATGAATACTTTATATATTTTGGATATTAATCCTTATCAAATGTATCATTGGCAAATATGTTCTCCCATACAGTGGGTTCCCTTTTCATTTTGATGGTGGTTTCTTTTGTGTGCAGAAACTTTTTATTTTGATGTAGTCCCATTTATTTTTCTCCTTTGCTCCCTTTGCCTTAGGAGACATATTGAAAAAAATTCTGCTATGTGATATGAAAATTTTTCTGTTTTGTTCTAAGCATATTATGGTTTCATGTCTTACATTTAAGTCTTTTATCCATTATGAATTTATTCTTGTGTATGGTGTAATTTGCTGCTTTAATTTCATTGTTTTTGCATGTGTTTGTCCAGTTTTCCCAACACCA
>NW_005871708.1:209414-228278 GCF_000147115.1 Myotis lucifugus | reverse complement strand
CAGGCTGTTTTATTTATA
Organism: Myotis lucifugus; assembly: GCF_000147115.1. Taxonomy (NCBI): domain Eukaryota; kingdom Metazoa; phylum Chordata; class Mammalia; order Chiroptera; family Vespertilionidae; genus Myotis; species Myotis lucifugus. The sequence goes on along the minus strand of NW_005871708.1, from coordinate 228,260 downwards.
ACTACAGGCCCAGTGCACGTCCCTGCACTGTGGGGGAGGAGGGGGTCCCTCAGCCCTGCCTGCACCCTATCACAGTCCAGAGTCCTTAAGGGGATGTCCTACTGCCTGCTTAGGTCCACTCCCCTATGTGGGAGGCGACCCACCGGCCTATCAGGGGACAGCACAACCCCCATCACACGGACACTGCTGCCTGAGTATGTGGGAGGTAACTGGACAGGGGATTGGGAGACTGTGCTGCCTCTGTGGGAGGTGACCGGACAGGCAATCAGAGGATAGTGCCGCCCCCCTCACTGGCCAAGCCAATTCCAATTTTCTTGAATTTATTTAGACATATTTTGTGTCCTAACATGTGGTCTGTCTTTGAGAATGGTTCATGTGCACTTGAGAAAAATATGTATTCTGTTGCTTTAGGATCAAATGTTCTATAAATATCAATTAAATCAATCTGATTCAATGTTCTGTTTAAATTCAATGTTGCTTTGTTGGTTTTTTATCTGGAATATTTATCCATTGGTGTCTGTTGAATGTTAAAATCCCCTACTATGAATGTATTGCTGTCAATCTCACCCTTATGTACACTGAGGTTTACTTTATATATGTTTAGATGCTACTATGTTGGGTGCATATATATTTGTCAGGGACATATCATGTTGTTGGATCTTTTACATTAATATTATCTAGTTCCCTTCCTTGTCTACTTTATAGCCCTTAATTTGATTTTTTTAATTCTTTATTGTTTAAAGTATTACATACTTCTCCTTTTGTCCCCATTGGCCTCTCTCCAGCCAACCCTATCCCCAAGCACATGCCCTTATCCCCCTAGTGTCTGTGTCCATTGGTTATGCTTATATGCATATGTACAAGTCCTTTGGTTGATCTCTTAAACCCCCTCTCCCCTGCCTTTCCTCTGAAGTTCGACAGTCTGTTCAATGCTTCTCTGTCTCAGGGACCCTTGAGTCCACATGCCGATGCTCTATCCACTGAGCCAAACCAGTTAGGGCAATTAATTCCCTTTTAATGCGCACGAATTTCATGCATCGGGCTACTAGTTGGTGTATAAAAAAGCCATAGATTTCTGGGTGTTAATTTTATATCTTGCTACATTGCCAAATTGATTTATTTAGTCTAGTAGTTTTATGATGGAGTCTTTAGGGTTTTCTACTTAAAATACCATGTCATCTGCAAATAATGATAATTTTACTTCTTTTCCAGTTTGAATGCCTTTTATTTCTTCTTCTTGTATGATTGTTATGGCTAGCACCTCCAATATTATGTTGAACAGGAGTGATGAGGATGGGCATCCTTGTCTTGTTCCTGTTCTTAGGGGAAATGGTTTTAGTTTTTGCCCATTGAGTATCATGTTGGCCGTAGGTTTGTTATATAAGGCTTTTATTATGTTGAGGTATGATCTATTCCCACTTTTATGAGAATGTTTAACAAGAAAAGGTGTTGGATTTTGTCAAATGCTTTTTCTGCATCAATTGATATGATTATGTGATATTTGTCTTTCAATTTGTTTATGTGATGTATCACATTTATTGATTTGCGGATATTGTACCAGCCTTGCATCCCTGGGTTAAATCCCACTTGGTTATGTTTCATGATCTTTTTAATGTACTCACAAAATTACAGAACCTGAAAAAAGAGATAGAAGAAACATAAACAAATAAAATAATATTCCATTTTCATGGACTGGTAGAATCAACATCATTAAAATGTTCATCCTACCCAAAGCAATCTATGGATTCAATGCAATCCCCATTAAAATACCACAGGATACTTCAAAGATCTAGAACAAACTCTCAAAAAATTCATCTTGAACAAAAAAGACCCCAAATAGCTTCAGCAATCTTAAGAAAGAGGAACAAATTATGAGGAATCACAATACCAGATATCAAGCAGTATTAAAAAGCCACTGTTGTCAAAACTGTCTGGTTCTGGCACAAGAACAGATATATAGACCAATGGAACTGAACAGAGAACCCAGAAATCGATCCAAGCCATTATTCTCAATTAATATTTGACAAAGGAGGCAAGAGAAGAAAATGGATTCAAGACAGTTTTTTAAATAACTGGTGTTGGGAAAATTGGACAGATACAGGCAAAAAAAAATGAAACTAGACCACCAAACTACACCAGACACAAAAATAAACTCAAAATAGATAAAGGACTTAAACATAAGGCAGGGAACCATAAAAATCTTAGAAGAAGCCATGGGTAGCAAAATAACGGACATTTGTCATAGCAATATCTTTACCGATACAGCTCCGAGGGCGATGGAAACTAAGGAGAAAAAAACAAATGGGACGACATCAAAACAAAAAGCTTCTGCACAGCAAAAGAAACCGTCAACAAAACAAAAAGAAATCCCACTGCATGGGAGAACATATTTGCCAGTGTTATCTCTGATAAGGGTTTAGTTTCCAAAATTTATTGGGAACTACTACAACTTAATAAAAGGAAGATGAACAATCCAATCAAAAAATGGGCAAAGGACCTAAATATACACCTTTGGAAAGAGGACATACAGAAGGCCAAGAGTCATATGAAAACATTCTCAAAGTCACTAATCATCTGAGAGATGCAAATCAAAACAACAATGGGGTACCACCTCATACCTATCAGAATGGCTATCATCAACAGATCAACAAATGACAATTGCTGGAGAGGATGCGGAGAAAAGGGAACTCTCTTGCACTGCTTGTAGGAATGCAGACTGGTGCAGCCACTGTGGAAAACAGTATGGTGTTTCCTCAAAAAGTTAAAAATGGAACTCCCATTTGACTCAGTAATCCCACTTCGAGGGATACTAGTATATCCCCAGAAAACAGAAACACCAATCAGAAAGGATATATGCATCCCTATGTTCATAGTAGCACAATTTACAATAGCTAAGATTTGTAAAGCCTAAAGTGCCCATTAGGAGGATGAGTGATTAAAAAATTGTTGGTACATCTACACAATGGAACACTATGCTGCTGTAAAAAAAGAAAGGAATTCCTTACCATTTGCAACAGCATGGATGGAACTGGAGAGCATTATGCTATGCGAAAGAAGCCAGTCAGAGAAAGATAAATATCACTTAATCTCACTCATTTGTGGAATATAATGAACGACATAAACTGATGAACAAAAACAGACCCAGAGTTATAGAAACATTGAATAGACTGTCCAACCAATGAGGGAAGGCAGAGGGTGGTGAGGGCATAAGAGATAAACCAAAGGACTTGTATGCATGCATATGTGCATATTAGTAACTAATGGACACAGGCTGGTGGGGGGTGTGGGTGAGGGCATGTCCTGGGGGTTGGCGGCGGCCATGGAGAGATCAATGGGGGAAAAAGGAGACTCATGTAATACATTAAACAATAAAGAATTTAAATTTAAAAAATAAATAAAATTGAACACTGAGCTGAAAGAGGAATAATTATTTTACTTTGGTCATAAGAAGTCCATGGTTTCAATTCCTGCCTTGAAATGAGAATTTAATTCTTTGAGCTTCACATATCCTTTCTTTTAAGTCTGCATTGCTGTCAAAAGCAGGCATTCTAATCTATACTCCTTGAATTTTCATGCTCTCCATAGTACTCTGTGGCACTGCAATAGTCTTGCACTCAGTGAACACTGTACTCCAGTTGAATATGGATGATAGTTACAATATCACTATGTACTATAGTTTTTCATATTTTATACCTGCTTACAGAATGGTATTTTTACAATCTTTATCTATCCTGTAGTCAGTCATTCATGCTTCAGTTGCGTGTTTCCTCTCTGAGTGTCTGTTGCCTATAATGTACCTTCTTATATATTAGTCATGTATTTTCTTTTAGACCAGAAAAATAAAATAAGGCTCACTTAATTTAAGAAGAAAATCAATGAAATAGAAGAATAATTGAGATCTCACATAATCTTTGGGAGATTAGAGAACTAAGTTTAGAAAATTGGCACACAAAAAAAATGAGGCAAGGTTCAAGAAACATAATTATATTGGTGTTGTTAGCACAGTACCACTATTGTTGGATACTGCTGCTTCTGGACATCCAAACTCACTGCCAATTAAATCTTAAGTTTATTTATGCCACAATGAGTACTTTCTCAATTGATCCTGACTTGGCAGCACTACCTGAAAACCATACATCCCGTATGGCATTATCTAGTAGTTAGCTGTGCCTAGAAAATGTGACCATATGCTAGTCAAAAATGATTAGGTAACTCAGTTTCTATCTTGAGAAGTAGGACCTGTCTTAAACTAAGGTCCACATAATAGGTTGGTCCCCAAATTTAAAAGTCGATTTCTGTCCTGGATTTCCAAAAAATAAAATAATAATAAATGATCATCTCAAACAATCTAATTCAATCAATTATGTTAAAGGTAATATAAATTGTTAAGTGAATAACAATTCCATAGTGCTATAGTAATCTTTTTCTGAATTCAAACTTTAATTCTTCAATTGCATTTCATCATAAATTTTTGTACTTTTTCAAATAATTTTACAACGAAAAGAATGTTTCTTAAGTAAAGGTCAAGGGAAGTATTATCCTTATTAATATAAAATATACCAGTAGTTAGTTCAGGTGGGCAGTGGCATTAAATTACTTATTTAAAAGTGGGTTTAATTATAATATTTAATGAAATAAATGCATGCATATAAATTAACTGTATATCATTAAACTTATTGAATTTTTCATAGTGTCTGTAAACCAAAGGCAGGGAGGAATGACAGATATATCTTATGGTGACTATGGCTGACAGTGAAACATCCTCTGTTTATTTCAAGAAATATTATAGAAAGGTGGGGCAGGAGATTTATCCGGAGCTGTAAATGGACAGATAGAGACAGTAATATGATATCAATTGTCTTACAGTTAATGTGATTTTCTCTTTATGTAATTGTGTGTAAGTGTGTTGTGTCTGTGTGTTTATGAGCACACACATGTAACATGGGTATCAGGGAAAATATATTTACATATAAGGAAACATATTGGTGTGAAATGGCCATTCTTATAAATGTCAATAGATTTTATTTATTGAGACTTTGCCCTTTTTGGAGAAAAAAGAATTTTCAAGCTTTTTTGCTAATTTTTTTTTCTTTTATTGATTAAGGTAGTACAAATGTGTCCTTATCCCCCATTGTCCCCCACCTCCCCAATCCTGCCCTCACTCTCACACCCTGTTGTCTGTGTCTATTGCTTATGCTTATATGCATGCATACAAGTCCTTTGGTTGGTCTCTCCCCCTTACCCCCCCCCCTTTCCTACCTTCCCTCTGAGGCTTGAGCATTTGATCGATGCTTCTCTGTATCTTTAAAACTACTAAACTAAGGCTTATTTCAAAGCAAAAAAAAAAATAATGTATTTATTTAAATTGGAAAAAACAGTGTTAATATGGATAATTTAGGGTAAAGATATTCTTTGAGACCCTGAATAGTTTTAGTTTATGTGGTTACAGTCCCAATTCACAAGATTTATAGGACCTTCCTCTTACTCTTCTATAGTGTAGCTCTGGCCTAATTCACTTATATTACTTTTTTAAAAAGTATAAAATATTTCTGAAAAGATTAAAGCAAGAAAATTACCTCCATAGTTATAAAGTAACACAATTGACTATGATGACAAAGGGATTAAATGTATGGAAGGAAAATATTAACACACAGTAAAAAGTTTAAATTAAATTATAGGTTAAACATCTTATTGATAGAAAATTGCTGTACCTGTCATAAAAAGGGTTCATTTATGTAGTACAATTTTTTCAAATGACAGTTGCATTTAAGTAAATACATTATTTCTAGGAATAAACTATGCACAATATAGTGAATAGCATCAACTATTTAAACTATAAATATGTGTAATCATGATTTCATATCATTGTATTGCCTTTACTTTTTGAACCCATACACATTATATCGTTTCTAAAATAGAAATATTTTAAATTTAACTCTAATTTTATTTAAATTTCACCTATCTGAAGTAATATCTACTCATGGGATGACAGGATATGGAATCACTCAACTTATGAATATATATTTTATTAATTTAAAAATATTAGTTGATCTCTTGTAATAATGCCATATATTGTTTATTTTCATTGTCACTAATGGAACAATGCAGCATATTAAATTATGGATTAAGGAGACTTTATTATATAAAATAATATAAAGTTCTAGAATTGTGTGTTCTATTATGAGATGCAAGATTAGGTCTAGGCAATGTTTAAATTAGGGGAAGTCCTCGTCTCCTTTTTCCCCTACCAGACACACGCAGGGAGTGTGCAGCTTCTTATATGCATGGGGTAGTAACTTGACCTCTGAAACTTACTCTGTTTATAATTTTTAGGTAATCCTATATAATAAAGAAGTAATATGCAAATTGACCATCACACCCTCGCACAAGATGGCCGCCCCCATGTGGTCAAAGATGGCTGCCCCCATGTGGTCACAAGATGGCCAGCAGGGGAGGGTGTTAGGGGCAACCAGGCCAGCAGGGGAGGGCAGTTGGGGGTGACCAGGTCTGCAGGGGAGGGCAGTTAGGGATGACCAGGCTAGCAGGGGAGGGCAGTTAGGGGCAAGATTAAGCTGACAGCGGAGAGCCATTGGGGTCAAGATCAGACCAGCAGGGGAGGGCAGTTGGGGGAGATATCAGGCCGGCAGGGGAGGGCAGTTAGGGGTGATCAGGCAGGCAGAGGCAGTTGGGGGCAAGACCAGGCCAGCAGGAGAGGGCAGTTGGGGGCAAGATCAGGCTGGCAGGGAAGGGTAGTTAGGGTAATCAGAAAGGCATGCAGAGACAGTTAAGGGTGATCAGGCAGGCAGGCAGAGGCAGGTAGGAGTGATCAGGCAGGCAGGCAAGTGGTTAGGAGCCAGCGGTCCCAGATTGTGAGAGGGATGTCTGACTGCTGATTTAGGCCCGATCCCTGTCCTGCAGTTGGACATACCCCAAGGGGTCCCCAATTGGAGAGGGTGCAGGATTGGCTGAGGGAACCCCCCTCTGTTCATGAATTTTGTGCACCAGGCCACTAGTAAATTAATAAAAACAGATATTTATTGATTCTTTTGTGCTAATACCTCTGGGGGCATTTTGTATAGTAAGACACTAGTCCACCCAAAAAAACTTATCACTGTCACTTTTTTACATGAGGAAATTAACATTCAGCAGGTTAAATAATTTACTCAAGGTTATGGATGTGAATTAAAATGTCACTCCAAATTCTATGCTCTTAAAATACTACATATATTAACATATAATTAATTCTAGGTTTGTACAATTAAAAAGTGCTATACAAGGAGAAAATGAAAGAAAAGATGTGATGTCAGGTAGGCTGTGTAGAAGTGTCAAAACTTGAGTGGGATTTTGAAGAATAAATAGAATAGGAAAAAAGCATTTCATATAATGAGAATCAATACTTTCATAAAAGTCAAAGTGGTGATGTTCTCTAATAGTGCAATTGTATCTAAGAAGAAGGAGAACTAGAAGTTTAAGAACTTTGATGAGAATAAATATTATTATTAACTTTATAATGAATGCTGTAATCTGAAAATTACTTTATAATGGTGGGAAAAAAGTCCATTCATCTTTATAAATGTGCTAGAGGCACAGTGCATGGATTCATGCACAGGCGAGATCCCTCGGCCTAGCCTTTGGGGAACAGGCCAAAACTGGTTCTCCGACATTCCCTGAGGGGTCCTAGATTGTAAGAGGGCTGTTCTCAGGTGATGCACCCCAGAATCAGGTTCCTTTCTCTCTGGTTCTGGGTGCGTCACCTGAGAACTGCAGCTGCCAAGTCACTGCAGCTTGGCAGCTTCTGTGTTGAGCATCTTCCCCCTGGTGGTCACTGCATCATAGCTACCGGTCAGACAGTTGAATGGTTGGCCAGTAGCTGGTCACTTAGGCTTTTATATATATAGGTAACCTCTACATCTGAATTAACCATAATGAATCTCAGTGCTATTATCTAAATTAAATTTCCTGATTGGTTGTTTTGGTAGATCTAAAACTAAAAAATACTTTAAGTAACATTTTTAGTATGTTGAACATAATAGTGACAATAAATATTTCTTTGATTATGATTTTCTACTTTAATCTTGTGGATGAATCATTAATAAACTAACTCATAGTTACTAGTTAGAATTGGCTAATAATTTTAAATGATTATAAGTGATCCAATATGAGATAGAACACTTCTGAATATGAACAACTCACAGTACTGTTTTTATTCATCCTAATACATCATTTTATACACTTACTTTGAAAAGTGAAAAAATACACTTCAAAATTACTTTAAAAAAATAGATCTCCTTTAAAGTTTAGCACAGATTCAGGTATTGGTTTTAAATTGTCAGCATATTCAAATTTAAGAAATGTGTTCTACAAAATCATATTTATGTTCTTTAGTTTCTGAATGGACCAAAAATTAAAAGCATAAACAGAGAAAAAATTATTTTCCTTTTTGACAAGGGAGAAACTTGTCAGGTTTCCAATTCTCAAGTTGACTTTGGTGATAACAAATCAGTTGTTAGTTAAACTTTGAAGATAATTTAGTGGGAAAAAAGTGATTTATGGTCTTTTAATATGATGCCAAATTTTATTCTTTTTGGTGCTCTTCCATAAAAACATGGCTCCTTTGAAAAATCCCCACAGGCAATAGTTGTGGAGGTCTGTATTTCTTTAACATGAAAATAAAAAGCAAAATAATCCAAGGGAAAGCTTCATTAAGTAGTTGAACAAGACAATTCTCTTGACAACTTAGAGATGCCCAAAACATATGGAACTTAAACATAAATTTTCAAAGATAAAAGAATAAAAGAGAATAAAAAAAAGTGAAGTGGCATTGCTTTCAGCAGCTTTTAGTGTCTCATGGGAGCGCCCTTTGACTCTTACTCTTATGTTCTGTCTGCCAATTCTGGGCTTCCCATGAGGTACTTAGGTGCTAACCACTGTGAGGAACTGTCCTCTTTTGGCTTTCAGCAACCTGCTTGAAGCTCCAAGAGATCCACAGTTTGTGTCTGTCTCCACCAGAGTTGACTGCCAGCAGGAGGGGCCAATCTGCCCTCCAAAGCAGGTTTATTAGCAGCATGAGGCCCAGGGCTGGGTCAGCAAACTTCCCCTGGTTCCTTGGGCTCGACCTCTGCACACCTTTGCCTGCTATCCAGCTGTCAATCTTTTTTTTTTTAATTCTTTATTAGTTAAGGAATTACAAATGTGTCCTCATCCCCCCCCCATTAAACCCCCATCCTCCTCCCGCCCCCGACTCATGCTCTCATCCCCCTGTTGTCCATGTCCATTGGTTTAGCTTATATGCATGCATACAAGTCCTTTGGTTGATCTCTTCCCCTTGCCCCCTCCCTCCCCTACTTTCCCTCTGGGGATTAATAACAGCTGTCAATCTTAATTACACAAAAGTCTGTTTCTGAAAGGGCTTTAGGCAGGAGAGGTGCTATTTAAATTTCAGGGAATGTTGGTGTCTTTCCTTGTCCCAGAGCTACTCCTCCATAAATGACCCAAAATATTACTCTGCTCTTGCTTGTATTCAGTCCAATGGGATCAGCTGGTAACCTGGAGTTTCTATCAGCTCTCCCATGCGGGGAAGTACCAGTCAGGTTCCCAGGACAGTGGGGTGGGGTGAAAGGCCTTTCCGGCAATCCAGTCACTCCCTCTCTGAGTCTGTTCAAAGCCATAGGTTTGGCCTATGCTTTTTCCTCTGGAAAGGTCAAAATGCAGAATGTGGCAGGCAGGCCTCCTGAGGTGGGGAGCTGGCTCTATCACCTATGGTGGGGTTTTATTTCTTTACCTGACCTGTGGCTACTGGGAGCAGCTAGCTCCTCTCAGGAAAAATGGCTGTTTCAGTTTGGCTTGTATGACCAAATGGAGGACTCCTGGCTTCCACTTTTCCACGTCTCCCCACAATGCTTCCCACCCTAGCCTCTTCTTAGGTACCTCAAGTCCACGCCTTCTTCCCTGTACCAAAGCCTCAGGTGAGTAGCTGCAATTAAAAATCCTGTGCTCTGTGTTTAAAATTAAACACACACACACACACACACACACACACACACACACACACACACACCTGAAACTGTGGCTTTCTCTAACCCGCTGTCCTCCACTGGCTCCAGACTCCACCATGGCCAGCAGCCCTGCTGCCTTTCACTGCTGGATGTTACATGGGCAACAGGTCTTGGCTCTGGTACTCCAGGCCTTGGAACCCAGCCTGGGCTCCAGGCCTCTATCCTGTGAGGGAAAATACCCTCTCATAGCCCCATAGGGGGGAGCAACCTCCTCACTCTCAGCATGCCAGCCTGCTGCTCCTGGAATTTGGGTCAGCTCCTCTTATGACCTTGCCCTTCCTACCAGTCCCCAGGTGTTTTTTGTCCTTCCTGGATTATTTTCTTAGTTACTTCCCCATTTTCATTTTGTGTGTTATCTCTTTCCAAAAGTCACAACATTCAGGTATTTAACCTCCTGGATTAATTTCTTTTCTTCTTCTTCTTCTTTTTTTTTTTTTTTTTTTACCTTTTCTCTTCTACTTTATATCTATTTAACTTTTCAAATTTTTACATGTTTTATTTTTCTATTTTAAAGTTTTTATTGAAATATAGCTGGCGTACAATATTATATTTATTTAAGGTGTACGACAGTTATTTTTTACATTTATATACCTTATGATGTATTTTTGCATGTTTTCTTTTTTTTTAATATATATTTTATTGATTTTTTACAAAGAGGAAGGGAGAGGGACAGAGAGTTAGAAACATCGATGAGAGAGAAACATCGATCAGCTGCCTCCTGCACACCTCCCACTGGGGATGCGCCTGCAACCAAGGCACACGCCCTTGACCGGAATCAAACCCGGGACCTTTCAGTCCGAAGGCCGACGCTCTATCCACTGAGCCAAACCGGTCTGGCTTGTTTTCTTAATTATTCCCTCACCTTCATTTTTGAGCACTTCTATTAAGTTTATTTTTAATTTTAGTATCATAATTTTAAATTCCAAGAGCTCTTTTTTTTTTATTCTTTCAATGTTTTTTTAGAATCCTAGTATATTTTAGGGTTATCATTTTCTCTGTTATCAACATAGAGATATTAAGGATAATTTTTAGTATTATAGTTTTCTTCTTCTTTATAATCTCTGGTCCCTACAAGTTGCCTATTCTTTTTCTCCATTTGTTTATTTTGGTTTCTATCTTTTATGTTAGAAGTCATCTTCTTATGTGTAGAATTCCTTGATTACCGTCATATACAAATGGGGCACTGATTTCAGTATTTGATGCTTTTTTTCATGAGCATGGATTTTTAAGTATTTAATCTACTGCCTGGAAGATGAAGACATAGTTTCCCATATTGGGTAAAATGAAGGTTGGGGCTCTCAGTATTGAGGATGTACATGTTACTTATTACTCTTTTTAATCTGATGGTACTTTGCAAGAAACAACCTCCAATCTTTGTGAGGAAGAAGAAAGAAGATGTGGAGATCAAACTGCTTCCTTATTAGCTTTATGTAAACCATGCTTTCCTTCAACCTTACTTTCAGAGGAAACTGATTTTACTAATCCCTGATTCTTTTATGTTTCTGTGTTACAAAACCAGGTTGATATTCAGTTTTCCACTTCTAGTTGAAGATTCAGGTCTTATGTGTCTTCAGAAAAGATAACTGGCCAACTCCAAGCAGTTGTTTCTAAAACCTGAAGTAATATCAAATAAATGTTTGCAGACCACATTTGGAGAAACTGACATGTCAATGTCAAGGAAGTCTATTGTCAAGTAGTATATATTCATTCAGATTGTAAAAATGAATTTTTGGGATAGGATTCCCTTCAAAACAAGGACTATAGGGAACCAAAAAATAATACAGTTCAGTACTGATGAAGTATTTGTCAGAAAATCAAGATCAAGGGTTAAGAATGGAAGTAAAAATATTAAAATCCAGGCGCTAACTAGAATTCAGTGGTGGTTGGGTATTAGAAAAAAGATAATAAGTATCTCAATGGAATACAAGGTCAAGTTATCCATGTCACATGGTCAACCATATTATTCCCAGAACCTGAGGAAGTAGAGCCAATAAAAACAAACTGTATAATTTGTGGGATAGAAAGCCAAAGAGTACAGTTCAGTCTCTCCTCTGTGTTCTCCACTGTTCTACATCTAGTCCTGAAATAATTTATCACAAAATTTGTCAAATTTCATTGTGATTTATTTTGCTCCTAGTTAACACATCACAATTCATCACAACCTCATCACCGATATTGCCTCATATTTTAAACGTGTTCCTTGATTCAAAAATATCTGGCTACATAGAAGCTCCAGATCGGACAGAGTCCAGTTAGAAACATTCTAATGTTAGTTCAAATTCTAGTGGAACTTAAACTGCAGGAGAAAATGTCCATTTGAATCCTCTGGGTAATGATGATATCAAAATTGAAAGGTTTCTAACATTTCTGTTAATAAAGCAAATATAATATAAAAGTCATGTATGCAAATTAACAGCTAGAATATCCATTAAAATGAAATGGTTATAAAATTAACAAACCAAGACATTAAGAAAGATTTGAGCCATCTTTAACACTCAGATTTTTAAATTACATGGGAATTTTTTCAGCTTTTTCTTTCTCATTCAAAAAAATACTGTTAAATAACTCCAAATTATGCATTCTTTCCTCCAGTAGAAAAAATACAAGTTGCTATAACAGCAACTATTAAACAGGTGTGTGGTTTTTTTTTTTGGTTTTTTTTTTTTTACTACAATCGAGGACACAGTTTAAAAAGTAAATTCATTATATTACACATTTCCAGTATTGTGAACCTTCAGTTACATTATAACAGGCTAGGAGGCTTGCTCATAATAGAATTGTTTTGTTATAAAAATTGTGGAGAATTTATTTATTTATTTATTTCCCTTTCTACTCTTTGGTGGCTGATTTTTACACCCTCCACCAATCCCCAAATTTGTAATCCCACAAAATTATCAATGCAATTAATATTCAATGCAAAAAAATAGCTATTTCTTTCAATATACCATATTCAGTTAACACTTGAATACTAGGAACATTTGCTTTTAAATTTTTTATTGAAGTGTAATTGAATATCTATATATTAAAAGCTTAAGTGACCATTCAACTGTTCAACCCTTTGACCATTCAACCAGTAGCTATGACCACCAGGGGGCAGACGCTCAACGCCAAGGCATGGAAACATGGAACAGACTGATGAATCTCAGAGAAAAGGGGGGGAGGGGGGGAAGAGAGTAACCAAAGATCTCTAGTGAGGCCTGGTGCACGGATTCCTGCACCAGTGGGGTCCCTCAGCCTGGCCTGCAGGGATCGGGCCAAAACCGGCAGTCTGACATCCCCTGAGGGGTCCTGGATTGCGAGAGGGCACAGGCCAGGCTGAGGGACCCCACCCGTGCACAAATCTGTGCACAGGGCCTCTAGTAACATTATATTAGTTTCTGGTGTACAACATAATATATTGGTATTTGTACACATTGAGAAATGATCACCACAACAATGTAGTTAATATTCATCATCACAGATAGCTACAAAATAACTTTTTCTTGTGATGATACATTTTGGATCTAATCTCTCATCCATGTTCAAATATGCAATAAAGTATTATCAACTGGTCACAATGATTTCCATTACATCCACATGACTTATTTATTTTATAAAGTTTGCACCTTTTGATTCCCTTCACTAATTTTGTCTATCCCACAACCCCTTCCACTGATAACCACCAATCTGACCGCTGTATTGATAAGGTATTTTCCCCAAAATATAAGTGGGGCCATATTGTATTTGTCTTTCTCTGTTTGACTTATTTCACTTAACATAATACCTTAAATGTCCATATTGTTAAAAATGGTCACTCATATGTGGGATATAAATTGAAACCAACAAATGAACAAACAAGAAAAGCAAACAAACAAAAAAACTCATAAACACAGACAACAGTATGGTGATTACCAGAAGGAAAGGGGTGGAAGATAGTAAAAGGTAAAGTAGCTCAAATCGATGGTAATAGAAGATGATTTGACTTTGGGTGGTTGGCACAAAATGCAATATGAAGATCATGTATAATAGAAATGTACACTTGAAACCCATATAATTTTATTAACCAATAATTTAATAAAAAGAAAAATGGTAAAATATCATTGTTTTATGATTGAAAAGTCTCTCTTAATACTGTTTATTTTTTTATAATAGACAATCTTATCATTTGGTAATGATTAGTGATTTACGATCCTTTCATGTAGTCTATCTGTATGTCTTCTTTTAAAAATATATCCATTAAAATCCTCTATTTTTTATTTGATTATTTTGAGGGTTTTTTTTCTGAGTTATATGAGTTACTTATATATTTTGCATATTAACTTTTTATCAGATATGTAATTTGCAAATATGATCTTCGAGTCAGTAGGTTGCCTTTTTATTTTGTTGATGATTTCCTTTTTTTTACAGATGTGTTTTGTTTGATATAGTATCACTTATTTATTTTTTACTTTTTTTGCCTTTACTTTTAGAGTCAGAGCCAAAATATTATTGCCAAGGTTGATATCAAGGAGCTTACCACTGTTTTCTTTGAAAGGCTGATCGATGTTTCTCTCTCATCGATGTTTCTGACTCTCTATCTCTCCCTTCCTCTCTGTAAAAAATCAATAAAATATATTTAAAAAAAATGCTGTCACAAGAGACAAAGAAATATATTGTATAATGATATAATAATTAATTGGGAAAATATAACAATCCTATATAATAAAAGGCTAATATGAAAATTGTCTCTATGGGCAGGAGTTCAACTGAACAGGAGTTAGATGTGCACTGACCACTGGGGGCAACGCAGAACATGGTGGGCATCAGTGATGCGGTGCTGGCAGTGGGCAGCAGTGGAGGTGCTGCCAGCCCTGATGGGCTCCAACGAGAGCGGGACTGCAGTGGGATGGTGGAGTGGGTAAGTGGGCAGCACCAGGCCAAGGCAGGTACAAAAGGAGGTCCCGGCTGATAGCCAGGGCAAAGGAGGCCCAGGCCAGTGGCAGTGGCAGGCAGCTGGGGGAAGGGAGGCCCCAGCCGGCAGCCGGCAGCTGCTAGGGTGGGACCCTACCCATGCACAGATTTTGTGCATCGGGCCTCTAGTTATAAATATAAATATAAATGCATTAATATTAGAACACCAATCTTAGTAAATATTAATAGAACTAGAGTAAGAGGAGAAATAGCAAAACAGTAATAGTAGAAAACTTCCATGTCCCACTTTCAATAATTGATAAAATATCTGGAAAGAAAATCAATATGAAATCACTGCAACTGGGTAAAAGTATAGACACAATAGACATAACAGACATACCTATAAAGAACATCATACACAACACAACAAAATATAGATCCTTCTTAAGCATGCATGAAATACTCCCTACGGATAGATCACATGTTAAGTAACAAAACAAGTGTTAACAAATTTAAGTGATTAAAGTCATAACAAGTATCTTTCCCAGCCACAATGGCAAGAAACTAAACAACAAAATTTGATAACTCACAAATATGTGGAATGCAAACAATACACTAAACAACCAATGGTTCAAAGAAAACTTAAAAGGAAAATCAGAAAAGAATCATAAGATGAATGAAAATAAAAACACAACATACCAAACTGTGTAGATGCAGCAAAAATAGTACTACAAGGAATGTTTATACAGATAAATTGCCCACATTACAAAAGAAGAATGATCTAAAATAAACAACCTCATTGTCCACCTGAAGGAACTAAATAAATAAGAAAACACTAAACACAAATTTAGAAGAAAGGAAAGAATAAAGATTAGAACAGAAACATGCAAAATAGAGAATATGAAATTAAAAAAAATAAAACCAAAAGAAGTTTTCTGAAAAGATCAACAAACAATTAATGAGGCTGAAAAAAAGAGAGAAGCCTCAAATTGATAAAATTATAAACAAAAGAGGAGACATTACAACTGATAATGAAAATAAAAAAGGACCATAAGCAACTATTACCCGCTGAACAAATACACACCAATTAATTACCTACACTCATCAAAAAAAGACAATGACCCCTTCTCAAATAAAATCAGAAATGAAAGGGGAGAAATAACAATGGACACCACAGAAATATGAAGAAATGTAAGAAAATATTACAAACAATTATTTGACAACAAATTAAACAATTGGGAAGAAATGGATAAATTTTAGAAACATACAATCTTCCAAAACTGAATCAAGAAGAATCAGATATTCTAAACAGACCAATTAAAATTCTTAAAAGAAAAGTAGAAGAAAAATATACCAGCAAACAAAAACAAACACATGGAGACTAAATGGCATGCTATTAAACAATGAACATGTTACCAAAGAGATCAATGACAAAATAAAATACATCCTAAAAACAAATCAAAATGAACATGAAACAACCAAAAATCTATGTGACACAGTGAAGGAAGTCCTGAGTGGGAATTTCATAACACTACAGGTCCCTCCCTGGCTGGCCAACCTCCCACGTCCATCCCTGGCCCTGATTGTGCACCGGTGGGGTCTCTCGGCCTAGCTTGCACCCTCTTGCAATCTGGGACCCCTTGGGAGATGTCGGAGGGCCGGTTTTGGCCGGATCCCGCAGGCCAGGCCGAGTGACCCCTCTGGTGGCCTCAAAAAAAAAATAATAGTAATAGGTAAGGAGCAAAAGGGAGGCCAGCTATTATAAGCATGGCCATCTGGGCAGCTTCACCAGGAAGCTGCAACTTGGACCTCCCCAGGAAACCACAGGTCCATTCCCTGCAAATCACTGGGGAAAGGGACCTGACAATGAATAGATGGGCACATGCATAGTGAAAGAAGGGTGATACTGGGAAGGTGCCTGTCAGTCTAACCTGGAACAGAGATCATTGGCAAGAGGGGAGGGACCACTACAAGTGCATGAAATCTTAGAAGGTTTATATCTCCAGACAAAGGATTTCTTGCCTGGTTGTTCCTTTCTTGTTCTTCTGGTTTTGTTCTTGCTTTCTTGCATTTACATGTGTTCCTAGAAGCTGAATAACCCACAGCTATGTGGACCCCACACACAATAGACTGATGGATTGCAGGTGGGAGCACAAACTAAGCTAGCCTGATGCTCAGTTGGGCCGTGCAAATATGTAGTGGAAACTCTGGGCAACTGCTTTAATCCTAGCTCTGCTAAGGATGCAGCTGGATTTCTTCCCTGACAGATGGAGGGAGAAGGGGCCTTGGAAACTCAGGGATTTAATTCCATGCTAATAAATGCTATCCATCCTCCCATACACGTCTCAGAAAATTATTTTGCTCATGACATCTCAAGAAGCTCACTTCCACCGGCAACTGGTGGGACATGGAGAGCTCCCCACCGATAACAAAATTATTACTAATAAAATAATATTACAGTACCCAATATGTCCCTTGGTGCCCTGTCTCAGCCATTACTACCAATGATAATATTAAGAAATATTTGTTTTCTGTATCTCTTTAAAATCATATGATATTTATCTTTTATTTCCATAAAATCTGAATTACTTTGATTCCTTTTTGAATGCTAAGACAAATTCACAC
This sequence comes from Myotis lucifugus, assembly GCF_000147115.1. Lineage (NCBI taxonomy): Eukaryota > Metazoa > Chordata > Mammalia > Chiroptera > Vespertilionidae > Myotis > Myotis lucifugus. The sequence continues at coordinate 210,711 of NW_005871708.1, read as the reverse complement.
TCTGACTGGCTAAATTGTTGTTGTTTTTGTTTGTTGGTTGGTTGGTTTGCTTTTAGCTTTTACATCAAAGTTAGTGAGAGAAACTGACCTGTTATTTTTCTTTCTTATACGGGTCTTATTAAGTTTTGCTTTCAGAGATGTAAATTAGAAAGGACATTTTACTTGATCATCTAATGTGATGTTCATGTCATTTCCATCTTCAATGTTTGGAAGAATTCAACACAAAAGCCGAGTGATCCTGGAGTGCTTTGCTGTGTTTTTTCTTTTTGGAGAAAATTTATGATTACAGATTCATGTATGTGTTTTATCTTCTCTCTTGTGTCATTTTTCATAACTGATGTTTTCAAGAAATTTATGCATCTTTTTAATTTTTAGAACTTTTTGGCATAAAGTTTTTCATTACATCTCCTTATCTACTTTAATGTCTACAGGATCAATAGTGATTTCCCATTTTTTATCTAGTGAGTAATTTGCATCTTCTCCCTCTCTGTTTTCCCTGATCATGTCTTTTTGTTTTTCAGCTTAAAAAATTTTAACAAATTAAATTTGTCTTTGTTGATTTAATTTATAGTACATTTGTTTCTTCTTTCTTTCATTTTGAATTTTATAATTATTCCATTTTCTTATCTATTACCTTGATCTTTTGGTAATTACTATAATTTTAGTGACATGTCTATTTGACTAATTATAGTCTAATATGTTTTATAATTTTTACAGCTTTGCAATTAAATACCTCATAAAAGTTTCATTCCATTTATACTCTTCACACTTTTATATTATTGTCTTCAGGTATTTCAATTCTACATATATTTTAACCACACAGGACATTATCATTATTGTTTAATGTTTCAGAGTTAATATTTATTTGGGTTTACCACATATTTACCCTTGTTTCTTCTCTTTAGTCATTCCTGGATCATTATGTTTCCAGGATCATTTTTCTTTTACCTGAATAAATACCTTTAATAATTTCTTTCAGTGTTAATTTACATATGATGCATGCTCTTTGGTTTATTTGTTTAAAAATATCTTTATTTCACCATCACATTAAGGGATAATTTCACTGTGTATAGAACTGGAGATTAGCAGTTATTTTTCTCTGCCTTCAAATAGGCCATTCTTATCTTTTTTAGCATTCTTATTGAAAAATCAGCTGTCATTGTTACGTTACATATTAGATGGTTTATCTAGTCCAATGTGTCATTTCAGGGCCTTTGTTCTTAATGATTTTCTGTCTTAATGATCTATTAATAAAGTCTCCATACTATTATTGTCTTTATGTAAATTTTTCCTTTTA
>NW_005871708.1:155850-209224 GCF_000147115.1 Myotis lucifugus | reverse complement strand
ATAAGTACTAGAGGCCCGGGCACGAATTTCTTGCACTGGGGGGTGGGGGTGTCCCTCAGCCCAGCATGAACCCTCATCAATCTGAGACCCACAGGGATCAGGCCTAAACCAGCAGTCGGACATCCCTCTCACAATCCAAGACTGCTGGCTCCCAACCGCTCGCCTGCCTGCCTGCCTGATTGCCGCTAACCGCTTCTGCCTGCCAACCTGATCACCCCCTAACCACTCCCCTGCCAGCCTGATCAATTCCTAACTGCTCCCCTGCTGGCCCAATTGCCCCCAACTACTCTCTCCTGCTGGCACGATCACCCCCAACTACCATCTCCTGTCAGCCCGGTAGCCCCCAACTTCCCTCCCTTGCCAGGCCAGCTGCCCTCGACTGTCCTCCCCTGATGGCCCAGTTGCCCCCAACTTCCCTCCTATGCCATCCTGGTTGCCTCTGACTGCCCTCCCCTGCCAGTCTGGTCACCCCCAACTCCCCTCCCCTGCCAGCCTGGTTGCCCCCAACTGCCCTCCCCTGCAGTCCTGGTCACCCACAACTGCCCTCCACTCCCAGTCATCTTGTGGTGGCCATCTTGTGACCACATGGGGGCGGCCATCTTTGACCAAATGGGGGCGGCCATCTTGTGTGAGGGTGTGATGATCAATTTGCATATTGCCTCTTTATTATATAGGATACTTACACCAGTTTATTTTTCATTTCCATTTACATGGAATATAATATTTCATCACTTTACTCTCAGTCTCTGTGTGTCTTTACTTCTGAAGTAAAGCCTCTTATAGGCAGCAAATAGATGAGTCTTTTGTTGTTTCAATCAGCCTCTCTAAGTCTTTTGATTGAATAACTTCATCTATTTATAAAAATTTAGTATATTTTATAGACTACAGTAAAGCTTTTAACTACATGGATCATTAAAAACTACTGGTTGCTCTGAAGTAAATGAGTATACCTTAGAAATTGATTGTCCTTATGTGTAAAATATATGTGAACATGAAGCTTGGCAGTACAGAATATGGAGACATTTTTATTTCCTATAGGCAAAGGTGTCAGACAAGGGTGTATTTTATCCACCTATTTGTTTAATCTCTAGGCAGAACATATACAAAGAAAATCTAGGTTACACTCAGAGGAAAAGGGGGTGAAAATTGGTGGAAGAAATATCAATTTAAGACATGCAGATAACACTATCTTACTAGCAGAGAATAGCAAGATTTGAAATGATTTCTAGTGAAAATGACAGAAGACAGCACCAAAGCAGGATTGCATTTGAACATTAGGAAGAAAAAAATAATGACTAGAGAAGAAATACAAAATTTTGACATAGACAATAAAGACATTAAAATTGCTAAAGATTTTGACTACCTTGTTTTAGGCATCAATTCAAATGAAGGCTGTAGCTAAGAAATCAAGATAAGGCTGAGTCTCAGAAGTGCAGCAATGGAAGAATTAGAAAATATCATCAGAGCAAAAATCTATTATTAGAGACCAAGGCTAAAATCATCTATACCCTCATATTCCCAATTGCCATGTAAAGATGTAAAAGTTGAAGAGTGAAGAAGGCTGATAAAATGAAAATTGATTCATTTGAAATATGGTGTTGGAAGAGAGCTCTTCAGATACCCTGGACCACTATAAAGAAACGCAAGTGAGTCCTGGAGGCTATTAAGTCTGAAACATTACTGGCAGAAAAAATAATAAAACTGAAGTTGTACTACTTTCAGCACATCATGAGAAGGCAGGGTTCTTTGGAAAATACAATTGTGCTAGGAAAGATATAGGGCAGAAAGAACAGAGGAGTACCAAATATGAGATGGATTGACTCCATGGAAGAAGACATAGTCATGAGTCTACAGGAGCTGAGCAGGGTTGTTGAGGACAGGATACTGTGGGTATCACTCATTTATAGGGTTGTCAGAAGTCAGTGTCAACTCAATGACATATAACACACGCATGTACTTATTTTCATTTTGTTAATTGTTTCCTGGCTGATTTTTAGGTGTGTGTGTGTGTGTATGTGTTTTTTTCCTGTTCTTATTTTCTTTCTCTCTTCTTTCTTTCAAGGCTAATTTTATGTTTAGATTTTTTTTCTCATTTTTAAAAAAATATATTTTATTAATTTTTTACAGAGAGGAAGGGAGAAAGAGAGCTAGAAACATCGATGAGAGAGAAACATCGATCAGCTGCCTCCTGCACACCTCCCACTGGGGATGCGCCTGCAACCAAGGCACATGCCCTTGACCGGAATCGAACCTAGGACCCTTCAGTCCGCAGGCCGACGCTCTATCCACTGAGCCAAACCGGTTATGGCCTCATTTTCTTTTGGGTATCCACTATAAGTTTAGCTTTGTATTTTCTGTGATGTTCACATGTAACATCATATAGATAGATAGATAGATAGATAGATAGATAGATAGATAGATAGATATATCTCAACTTAAATTTGAACACATTCCAAAAATTTACATTTTAACTGTCCCATCATATAGTATGTTTTGGATATCAAAATCCACATCTTTTTTATTTTATGTATCCCCTAATTATTGTAGGTTTAGTTAATTTTATTGTTTTTGCCTTTAACCTTCGTACTAACTTTACAGTGTCTAATTCACTACTTTGAATATATATTTACTTTTACAAGTGAAATTTTTACTTTTGTATGTTTTCTTATTAATAATTAATCCAATTTATCTTAGCTTAAAAAAAGACTTTTTAACATTTCTTGCAAAGCAGGTTTAATGCTGATAAATTCCTTTAGCTTTTGCCTGTCTGGAAAACACTTTATCTCTCCTTCAATTATGAATAACTTTGCTGGGCAGAGTAGTCAACATTTTGCAGGTCATTGATCCATTATTCTGCTTCATCCACATTGCTGTTGAAAAAATCTAATCCATTTTTTTCATTTCAATTACTGCATTCTTCAGCTTTGAAACTTCTGTGTGGTACGTTATTATATTTTTTATGTTTTTGTTGAAGGCCTCGCTGTTTTCATCTATTCTTTTCAAGTTTAGAGAGCATCTTTATGACCATTTCTTTTAATTCTTTATCAGTATATTACTTATCTCTACAACGTTAAGGTGCATTTTCCGAAGATTTTTTGGTCCTTTGTTTGGAACTTATTTTTTCATATTTTTGACTCTCTGTTTTTGTTTCTATGTATTAGTTAAAACAGCTACTTCTTTCCATCTTGAAAAAATGGCCTGTATAAGTGATAGACCTTATTGTTCAAATGTGCCCTAGCTCTTGGTTTTCCCTTGAATCTTTATGATTCTCTAAGCAGCCCAATTTATTCTTAATTGCTCCCCATTTTTGTGGTTGTGCCAAGAACTAGGGGAGATAGCTTACATAGCACCTTGTTTCAAGATGATGAAAAACCAGGCCCCCTATGTCCTCTGATTCTTCCCTGGCTTGATGCTGAGTGTAACGTCTGTTTTAAAACTGACTGCTCTGGGGTCTATCAACTTTCTGATTTGTTGTGTTCAACAGAACAGAACTAATGATGAGAAATCTAAAAACATAATCACTTGCCACTCCATGATCAAAGATGCTGTTTATTAGGGTCCACTATCATGCCAATAACTGTCTTTCAAATGATATATAACTTTTTGCTGTAGTTGGCACAGCCTTGCTCCAGTGTTGTGATCCTCTCACTGGGGCTTGCCAAAAAAAATCATGATATCTCACCAACATTGTAGTGTCTAAGAAATCATATCTCCTAATGACAAAGATCCTTGAACTATGAGCTCTACTCAAAGATGACAGCCTTTAGTATCACCTAATTCATGGACTACAGTACTTCTAGGTAAAAGTATAACATTAAAAACTCAAAGATCCTACTAGGTTCTGTGCTTCCTTTTTTGTAGTAGGAGATGCAAGATGCAGCTATTTGCATTTTACTTTGGAGGAGATATCCATGTTTCTGATTTTTAGATTCCTAAAAATTTCAAAGTTGCAAGTTCCTGAACCTACATAGATTTTAAATTGTATTCTCTAAAACACATGAGTCTTACAAAGGCTTCTAGTGGACTTGCCATTTCTTGCTCATTATACTAAATTGGCATAATGACATTAATGTAAGTTATCAGTATGATGATTTGTGGGATATCTGGGTTCTTTCTATCTATTTGTGTGTATTATTACAGAAGATGGGAGACTTAACATAGTCTAGGCAGATCTGTAAAGAAATATTGTTATACATATACTAGAGGCCTGATGCATGGAATTTGTGCAAGAGTAGGCCTTCCTTCCCCTGGCTGCCAGCACCGGCTTCCCTCTGGCACCTGGGACCCAGGCTTCCTTCACAGACCCGGCTTCATCCTGAAGGTCATCTGGAAGGACATCCGGTCTAATTAGGATGTTACACTTTTATTATTATAGATTTGACGTAATCTATTTCTGATTATTTCTGGTTGTTATGTAAAATAATGGATTTACCATATCAGTGGCCGCATACCATATACCTTTGTACTTATTAATCTGCTGTAGCAATGATACTATGTTTAGCACAGCAGTTGCAATTGTGAATACTTTTTGGTTAAGCTTGTAGTAATCTTCAATCATTTCCCAGGAGCCACACATTTATGCAGGGACTCAACTGGCAAATTAAATGGAGGTATGATAGGGACCACACCATTGCATGCCTTTAGATTTTTTTAAGGTGGTAAAACATACATAACATAAAATTTACCTCTTTTTTTTCAATGAAATGTACCATTCAGTGGCTTTAAATATGGTCACACTGTTGTGAAACCATCAACACTGTCTATCTCCAGAATTTTTTCATTATCTTAAACTAAAATTCTATAAAATAGAACTTCCTATTACTTCCTTCTTTAAGCCCCTGGTAAACTTTATGCCAGCTATGTGTTTCTATTAATTTGACAATTCTAGGTACATCATATAAATAGATTAATAAACTATGTATACTTTGTGTATGGTTTATTGCACTTACTATAATCAATCTTTTAGTCATAATTATGACCCTCTCAGGGACACAGTCCTGATAGCCTTTACAAATGCTGTGTCCCCTGGGGCCTTCTATGGAAGATAATCCTCTTTTGAGTCTTCTGATCTTGCATTATGTATCCATTCCAACAAGCCTATTTCCATAAGCATATTTATTTTTTCCTCTGTTGCTTGTTACAGCAGCTTGGTTGTTAATATATTACTCAGATTTTACTATTGTTTTCTGAGGCCTCTAAGAATCACCTAAGCTGAGAATTTTCTTCCATCACCTAGGACAGTGGTAGGCAAACTGCAGCACATGAGCCACATTCTGCTCTTTGGCCCTTTGAGTGTGGCTCTTCCTAAGCCTTAGGAGTACCCTAATTAATAACAATGTACCTACCTATATAGTTTAAGTTTAAAAAATTTGGTTCTCAAAAGAAATTTCAATCGTTGTACTGTTGATATTTGGCTCTGTTGACTAATGAGTTTGCCGACCACTAACCTAGGATATTTTCCAAGATGTTAAATTATATATTCTAAAGAAATGTCTTCCATTGAATAAATTAACACTATCTTCAGTTTTATTTATTTATTTATTTATTTATTTATATTTTAATTTAAGTGCTTTATTGCTTAATGTATTACATAAGTCACTTTTTCCCGCATTGACCTCTCCCAGGAAGCACCCAACCCCCAACACATGCCCTCACTCCCCCATCGGTGTCCATTGGTTATGCTCATATGCATGCATACAAGTCCTTTGGATTATTTCCTACCCCCTCAACCCCTGCCTTCCCTCATAGGCTGGACAGCCTATTCAATGCTTCTAAGACTCTGGTTCTGTTTTTTTTTCATCAGTTTATGTTGTTCATTGTATTCCACAAATGAGTGAAATCATGTGGTATTTATCTTTCTCAAACTGGCTAATTTCCCTTAGCATAGTGCTCTCCAGTTCCATCCATGCTATTGCAAATGGTAAGAATTCCTTCTTTTTTACAGCAGCGTAGTATTCCATTGCGTAGATGTACCACCATTTTTTAATAGACTCAACTACTGATGGAAACTTAGGTTGTTTCCAAATCTTAGCTATGGTAAATTGTGCTGCTATGAACATAGGGGCACATATATCCTTTCTGATTGGTGTTTCTGTTTTCTTTGCATATATTCCTAGAAGTGGAATTACTGGGTTAAATGGAAGTTCCATTTTTAATTTTTTTGAGGAAACGTCATACTGTTTTCCACAATGGCTGCACCAGTCTGCATTCCCACCAGCAATGCAAGAGGCTTCCTTTTTCTCTTCATCCTCTCCAGCACTTGTCCTTTGTTGATTTGTTGATGATAGCCATTCTGACAGGTGTGAGATGGTATCTCATTGGCATTTTTATTTGCATCTCTCAGCATTTTTTCATATGTCTCTTGGCATTCTGTATGTCCTCTTCTGAAAGGTGTATATTTGGGTCCTTTGCCCATTTTTTGATTGGATTGTTAATCTTCATTTTGTTAAGTTGTATGAGTTTCTTTTGAATTTTGGAGATTAAACCCTTATTGGAGATAACATTGGCAAATATGTTTTCCCACTCAGTGAGCTTTCTTGTTGTTTTGTTGATGGTATCTTTTGCTGTGCAGAAGCTTTTTATTTTGATGTAGTACCATTTAATTATTTTCTCCTTAGTTTCCATTGCCCTAGGAGTTGTGTCGGTAAAGGTATTGCTAGAACAAATGTCTGCTATTTTGCTGCCGATGGCTTCTTCAAGATTTTTATGGTTTTCTGCCTTACGTTTAAGTCCTTTATCATTTTGAGTTTATTTTTGTGTATGGTGTAATCTGGTGGTCTAGTTTCATTTTTTGCATGTATCTGCCCAGTTTTCCTAACACCATTTATTGAAGAGACTGTCTTGACTCTATTGTATGTTCTTGCCTCTTTTGTCAAACATTAATTGAGCATAATGGCTTGGATAGATTTCTGGGTTCTCTGTTCTGTTCCATTGGTCTATATGTTTGTTCCTATGCCAAAACGAGGCAGTTTTGAGAATAGTGGCTTTTTAATATAGCTTTATATCTGGTATTGTGATCCCTCCAACTTTGTTCTTATTTCTCAAGATTGCTGCAGGTATTCTGGGTCATTTTTCATTCCAGATGAATTTTTGGAGAGTTTGATCTAGATCTTTGAAGTATGCCATTGGTGTTTCAATGGGTATTGCATTGAATCTATAGATTGCTTTGTGTAGTATAGACATTTTAACGATGTTGATTCTACCAATCCATGAACAGGGTATATTCTTTCATTTGTTTATGTCTTCCTCTATCTCTTTTTTCAGCATTCTGTAATTTCCTGAGTACAGGTCCTTTACCTCCTTGGTTAAATTTATTCCTAGGTACCTTACTTTTAGTGTTGGAATAGTAAATGGGGTTATTTTATTAGTTTCTCTTTCTGTGAGTTCATTATTGGTGTATAAAAAAGCCATTGATTTCTGGGAGTCAATTTTGTATCCTGCTACATTGCTCAATTTATTTATTAATTCTAGTAGTATTTTGATGGAGTCTTTAGGATTTTCTAAGTACAATATCATGTCATCTGCAAATAATGACAACTTTACTACTTCTTTTCCAGTTTGGATGCCTTTTATTTCTTCTTGTCTGATCGCTATTGCTAGCACTTCCAGTACTATGTCAAACAAGAGTGGTGAAATTGGGAATCCCTGTCTTGTTCCAGTTTTTAGGGGAAATGGTTATAGTTTTTGCACATTGAGTATCTTATTGGCTGTAGGTTTTTCACATAAAGCTTTTATTATGTTGAGGTATGATCCCACTATTCCCACTTTGTTGAGAGTTATTATGAGCAAACGGTGTTGGAATTTGTCAAATGCCTTTTCTCCATTAATTGATATAATAATGTGATTTTTGTCTTTCAATTTTTTAATATGATGTATCACGTTTATTGCTTTGCAGATATTGTACCATCCTTGCATCCCTTGGATAAATCCCACTTGGTCATGGTGTATAATATTTCTAATGCAATGCTGGACCAGATTTGGTAGGATTTTGTTGAGGATTTTAGCATCTACATTGATCAGGGATATTGGCCTGTAATTATCTTTCTTTGTAGTATCTTTATCTGGCTTTGGGATTAGAGTAATGCTGGCTTTATAGAAAGAGCTAAGAAGTATGCCTTCTTATTGAATTTTTTGGAATAGTCTGAGAAGGATAGGTTTTAGTTCTTCTTTGAATGTTTGATAAAACTCCCCTGTGAAGCCATCTGGTCCAAGGCTTTGGTTTGCTGGACGTTTTTTGATGACTGCTTCAATTTCCTCCTTAGTTATGGGCATGTTGAGATTTTTTTATTCTTGATTGAGGTTTGGAAGGTTTATTTTTCTAGGAATATGTCCATTTCCTCTAGGTTGTTAAGGTTGTTGGAATAGAGTTTTTCATAGTATTTTTTTTATAATCAGTTGTATTTCTGTAGGGTCTGTTTTTATTTCATCTCTTTCATTTCTGATTTTGTTTATTGGAGTCTTCTCTCTTTGCTTCTTGGTGAGCCTGGCTAGAGGTTCATCAATCTTGTTTATCCTTTCAAAGAACCATCTCTTGGTTTCATTAATTTTTTTGTCTCTATGTCATTTATTTGTGCTCTGATCTTTAGTATCTCCTTCCTTCTGCTCACTCTGGGCTTTTCTTCTTGTTCTCTTTCTAATTCTTTAAGTTGTAGACTTATATAATTTATCATTTTTTTTCTTTTTTTCTGAAGTAGGCCTGTAATGCTATGAACTTCCTCTCAGCACTGCTTTCACTGTGTCTCATAGGTTTTGGATTGTTGTGTTATCATTGTAATTTGTTTCCAGGATGTTTTTTTAATTTCTTCTTTGATCACTTTGGTAACCTAATTATTGTTTAATAGCATGCTATTCAGTCTCCAAGTGTTTAAATTTTTTATTGTTTTTAATGTAGTTGATTGCTAATGTTATGCCATTGTGATCTGAGAAGATGCTTGATATGATTTTGATCTTCTTGAATTTGGAGAGACTTTGCCTGTGACCCAATATGTGGTCTATCTTTGAAAATGTCCCATGTGCACTTGAGAAGAACGTATATTCTGTAGATTTGGGGTGAGATGTTCTGATGTCAATTAAATCCATCTGATTCAGTGAGTCATTTAGGATTGCTGTTTCTTTGCTGATATTTTGTCTAGAGGATTTATCCAGTGATGTCAGTGGGATATTAAAATCCCCTACTATGTTTGTATTGCTACCTATCTCTCCTTTGATATCTTCCAGAAGGTTTTTTATGTATTTGAGTGTTCCTGCATTGGGTGCATATATGTTTACCAGAGTAATATCCTCCTGTTGTATCAATCCCTTTAGTATTATGAAGTGGCCTTTCTTATCTCTTGTTATGGCCTTCACTTTGAGGTCTATTTTGTCAGATATGAGTATTGCTACCCTAGCTTTTTTTTTCATTTCCATTTGTCTGAAAGATATTTTTCCATACCTTCACTTTCAATCTGTGTGGGTCTCTTGTTCTGAGGTGAATCTCTGTTAGACATCAAATATATGGGTTTTGTTTTCTTATCCAATCAGCTGCTCACTGTTTTTTTATTGGAACATTTAATTCATTTACATTTAAAGTTATTATTGATAAGTACTTGTTTGTAGTCATTTTTTTTTCTGATCCCTTTAGCATTTCTTTCATTGCTGGCTTGGTAGTGATAAAATTCCTTAGCCTTTCTTTGTCTGTGAAGCTCCTGGTTTCCCCTTCAATTTTGAATGATAGCCTTGCCGAATGGAGTATTCTTGGATTCAGTTCCTTGCTTTGCATCATGTTGTATACTTCCTTCCATTCCTTTCTGGCTTGATGTGTTTCTGTTGAGAAATCATTTGATAATCTAATGGGAGATCCCTTGAAGATAACTTTCTGTCTCCTACTTGCTGGGGTTCTTGTCCTAGCATCAAGAAGGGTTCAGGAATCTGGGGAAGGGGCTGTGCATAGATGACATAGGAATCCAGAGACTAATAAAGAGTCCGGAGATGAAATATAACTTTGAAAAGCATTGAGGGTCAGAGGAGCTTAGCTAAAGGAGCTAAGGTCTAAGGTTTTAGGTTCTCTCCATCCCCAGGACCCCATGCTTTTTATTAACACAATTAGTCCTGAGGCAAGGCAGAGATATACACTTCAAAGGGTCAGGGTTTGGTACAGAGTCCATTGTCAGAATGGGAGAATTAGCCTACCACTGTTCAGGTGTTTGGCCAGTAGGAGGCAATAACATGAGGATTAAGATGCCTTTTAGCTGTCTGGCAGCTAACTATCAATTTAATGTATCCTATTCAGGTTTGGGGAAATGCCTTTAGCCATTCCCAGATGCAGCCCTGCTGTACATGCTGGAATTGGTCTCCAGCACCCTCTTGCAGCCTTTAAGAATATCTCTCTGTCATTAATGTTTTGCATTTTAATTAGGACGTGTCTTGGTGTGGGTCTTTGGGGTTTATCTTGTTTGGGACTCTTGGTGATTGTGTGACTTTTTACTTCCCCAAATCAGGGAATTTTTCTGGCATTATTTCTTTGAATAGGTTTTCTAGCCCTTGCTCTTCTTGTTGTCATTCTGGCACCCCTATTATACATATGTTACTTTGTTTCATGTTGTCTCAAAGCTCCCTCAGTCTCTCCTCCTGTCTTTTTTTTCTCCAATTGAAGTTCAGATTGTGTGTGTTTTTCTTCCCTGTCTTCTAATTCGCTAATTTGGTCCTCCGCTTCTCCTAGTCTCTGTTGAAATCTTCCATAGTAGTTTTTTTTTCCCCATAGTGTTTTTTTATTGTAGCTATACCACTCTTTATTTCTTCTTTATTCTTATGTAGGTTGTTGATTTTCTCATCCATCCAGTTTATGAACTGTATGACCCTTATTCTGAATTCTTCTTTTTTTCTGACATAGTGCATGCCCCCATTTAATTTATGTCCTTTTCTGGCAATTACTTATTTCCTTTCCTTTGGGGGTTGTTCTTTTGTCACCCCATTTTTGCTCTCACCAAAGGTTCTAGGTGTCTAATCGTGTGGGGTCTGTGGCTGCAGAGGAGGGCCTGGTGGCAGCTCACTTGGTGGTGGGTGGCAGCTATTCCTCTTGTGGTCACAGGGTGCAGCGCTCTCGGGCGGTTGCTGTTGGTGGCCACTCCTCAGGGGGTTGCAGGCAGCGGCTGCTCCTTGGGCAGTCACAGGTGATGGCTTCTCTCCACATGGTCACTGGCTACTCCCTGGGGTTCATGGGGAAGCTGCTGGCTCCGCACGCGGTCGTGGGTGATGGCTGCTCTCCATATGGTTATGGGCGGTGGCTGCCGGCCCCCCACATGGTTGTAGTCGATGTCACGGATGGCAGCTGCTGGCTACCCTTTTGCACATGGTTGCAGGCGGTGGCTGCTGGTTCCTGGCCTGGTTCTGGGTGGCAGTTAATGGCTCCCTGCATGGTTCCAGGTAGCAGCTGCTCATGGTCACAGTGCCTGGGGCTAAAGCCTCTGGCTGGTGGGAGGGGAGCACCCTTCATAACTCACAGTAGCCCTCAGCCAGGGAGGCTAGAATCTGGGTGTTTGTGGGTTCTCAGCTGAGGCAGCAGTTCCCTGGCTGGTGTGGCTGTAGATTCCTGGGTGGTTTTTGAAGGCCCCCTGGGTGGAGGTGTGGCTGGGCTCCCAAGCACCACAGCTCTCCCCTTCAAGATGGAATGGCCTCTGCGGCAGAGCTGACACTCTGGGAGAGATTACTGTGGTAGCAGAGGCTGCCCAGCTATGCGAGTCCAGTCCGCCAGAGCCCGAAGGTCCTGTGAGAGCTAGCTGCCCCTCCCTCAGACACACACATACACCACACGTCCACACACTCCCCTTACACTTCTTCACTCACTCACACTCTCTTCCTCACTGCCATCCTCCCAGCCGCCATCTTGGAATCCCCTATCTTCAGTTTTAAATTCAAGCACCCTTAATTATTCAACTTCAAAATTTAATTTCAGTGGTATTCTCTTTCTTGTTGCTGATAATATGCTAGTTCTTAAAGCTTTATTAGTGTACAACCTTTTCCATCCTCTCACGAGACCAGCATTTCCCCACCTGTTTTATTTTGGTATATAATACTAATTATCAGTTCATTAGTCAACAAAGGAGGTGGGGCAGTTCTTGATGGAGGGCACTTCTTACCTTGCAAGATTTGGATTTCTAAAGAGTGTTCCAGAATAGAGAACATATAAGTTGTTACTATGAAATACTGCACCCCATTTACAAACTATAATGTTTCTGGGAGTTCTGTCATAGTCTCATCTTGTTGCCCCCCATTCTGTTTTAGGGTCCCATATTTTCCCCCCAAGAGAGCATACTATAGGATAAAGGCTTTACTTACCTAAGCTTTAAATGGTTTTGGATCTCTACACCTCTATTAGATCTTCATTTGCTTGCTTGACTGTATCTGCTCTTTCACTGTAGGTGATAAAGCCTTTTTTATAAACTACCACTGAGGCCTCTGGCTGTCTCACACTTAGTATTTAACTTCATGTTAGTAGCTGCCATTTTCTCATTATTCACCTGAAGAGCATCTGCATAACTTAGCAATAGTCAGTAAACTCTTCTGTCTTTGTATACATTGTTTTCATTATATTTTAAATACCTTAGTCATAATATACAACCATTCTTCTTCACCAGTGTGCTTTTCAAGAACATTTCCCATAATATATTTAGAATTTGTAACACCATCATTGATATACATTCTCTAAAATGGATCCCCAGTGATCTCTTATGTAATCTATTCCCCTTGAGTAAAGTGCTTCTAAACAATAGAATGCACAAGGTATTACAATATTGCTAGTACTATTACTGAGCTTTCATGAGGTTATTCCTCTATTTTATAAAACTAGCTGCTTCAGGATGAAGGACGATATGAAAGATCATTGAATTATGTTATTATAGGCCCATCACTACACTTCATTTGCTGTTTAAATGAATTTCTTGATAAGAAGCAAAGCTGTGTGGAATGACATTCTGTAAGTCCAAAAATGGTAGTTTTGGCAGAAAGATTGCATTTGGGGAAGTCAGATCCATATAAGTGTATCTATTCCATAAGAATTAAATGCTGAACCTTCTGTGATGAAACCAGTCTAATGCAAGCATCCTGTCACTAGGTAGCTGACTGATCATCACAAGGAATGATGCCATATTAGGGGTCAATGTTGGTTTTCACTGCTGGCAGATTGGGCACTCAGCAATAGCCACAACAATGTCAGCCTTGGTGAGTTAGAAACAATGTTACGAGATCTAAACATAATCTTCATATTTGCCATTATGGCCACTTTGTTCATGAAGCACTTAAGTAATAAGACAAGTGTTTGACAAAAGAGGCTGACTAGTATTCAAAGAATGGGTTATACTGTCTATTTGATTATTAAAACATATGCTAATGTTACTTTTTGCTGAGCATTCACATGAGACACAAATATTTTCACATTTTTGCCCATTCAGAGAGATCTATTCACATCCCTCATCTTTGGAACTTATTGTCACTTATTTTCCCATCATGTTCCTTCCAAATCCCTGGTCATTCTGCCAAACTATTGACCTAAGATCACAAATCAATATATAATCACATGTCTCATAATTTCTTCTCCTTCCAAACAAATTAAGCAATGAGGTGCAGAGTACATTGCCACTGGGATGATTTAAGTTTATGAACTACTTTAGGAATGTCCCAGATAGGGGCTATCCACTTTTGGGTGGTACTTGAATATCAGACATAACCATCTGTATATCAGGCCTGAGTTTTCTCTTCCTTAGTAAAATGATTGTAGGGAACCCTCTATGAGGCCATAAGTTTGGGCTGGGAGCAAGAAAATTGTGGAGGCCATGGACATGTGGACTCCTTCTTCCTAACTTACCTGTGCCCTTAGGGTCTGATTAAGCCCAATCATCTGTACTAATAAAAGGGTAATATGCTAATTAGACTGGATGTCTTCCGGACAAAGCCACGGTGGCAGGAGCCAAGGCAGAGGTGGTTGGGGGCAATCAAGCCAGCAGGGGAGCAGTTAGGGAGAGATCAGGCCAGCAGAGAGGCAGTTAGGGGGGACCAGGCCGGCAGCGGGGCAGTTGCAGGGGACCAGGCTGGCAGGAAACCAGTTAGGGAGTGATCAGGCTGGCAGGCAGGCAAGCAGTTAGGAGCCAGCAGTCCCAGAATGTGAGAGGGGTGTCCTGATCCCGGGGATCAGGCCTAAACTGGCAGTCAGACATCCCCTGAGGGGTCCTGGATTGGAGAGGGTGCAGGCCAGGCTGAGGGGACCCCCCTCCCATGCATGCATTTCATGTACTGGGCCTCTAGTGTATATATATATATTTTTTTCTTTTTCATTTGATGATGGAATGCTACTGTGCATGGCAAACTTAATTGCTTGTTGGGTCAGAAAACACTAAGTTTATTATGGACAGATCAGGTCACATGGTAACTTGGTGTCCCACAGTTGAATATTCAGTTTCTACAAAAGACCAATACCACAGCCAAAAGCTGTTTCTTTTTTTTTTTAATATATTTTATTGGTTTTTTACAGAGAGGAAGGGAGAGGGATAGAGAGTCAGAAACATCGATGAGAGAGAAACATCAATCAGCTGCCTCCTGCACATTCCCTAATGGGGATGTGCCCGCAACCAAGGTACATGCCCTTGACCAGAATCGAACCTGGGACCCTTGAGTCCGCAGGCCGACGCTCTATCCACTGAGCCAAACTGGTTAGGGCCAAAAGCTGTTTCTTAAAAGGACAGTAGTTATCAGCAGTGGATGTCAGGGCTTTCTTCCAAAATCCTAATCTTCTGTGCTATGATTCACTCATAGGGTCCTGCCAAAGTTTCCAACAGAATCTCTATCTGCCACTGATACTTTAGCACCATTGGTTCTTCTAGCTCAGTGGTCGGCAAACTGCGGCTCGAGAGCCACATTCGGCTCTTTGGCCCTTTGAGTGTGGCCACGAAGTTTCAATCGCACTGTATGTGCGCGCCCGCACGTGGTATTTTGTGGAAGAGCCACACTCAAGGGGCCGCAGTTTGCAGAACACTGTTCTCAATCATATGCCCCAAGTGCTAGAGCAGCTTTCAAGTAGCCTGAACCCTTTGCAAAACTGTCTCCTCCTGTTAAGCTCCCTGGAAATTAATTTTGTTGTTGTTGTTGTTTACTTGGTAAATGGGACATAATATGAAAGTGAAATGAATAATGCATTATCTCCAAAATCCAAAAAGTCCTTTTAGGCACTGTGCCTCTCTTTTAGTTGTAGTAGGAAGGAGACAAAACAATGTATGTTACCTTAGAAGCCATATTTGAACATGCTGGTCTCTTTACCACTAGACCCTTAGAAATATCCCTGAAGTAAAAAGCCCCTGAACTTTTCTTAAATTCATTTTAATATATTTTTATTGATTTCAGAGAGGAAGGGAGAGGAAGGGAGATATAGAAACTTCAACAATGAGAGAGAATTATTAATTGGCTGCCTCCTGCACGCCCCACACTGGGGATTGAGCCCACAACCCAGGCATGTACCCTGACTGGGAATCAAACCGTGACCTTCTGGTTGCTAAGTTGACGTTCAACCACTGAGCAACACTCCTTGGTTGTTGAATTCATATTTTTACCTTCTCCCTCTGACACACAAATGTCTTACCAATAAGTCTATTAGTTGCCACTAGGTCCAATAAGCATAATATCATTAATGTAATGGACCACTGTGATGCCTTGTGGAAGGGAAAGGCAATCAAGGTCTTTGTTAAAAAAATTATGACACATAGCTTAAAAGTTAATATACTCCTCAGAAAGGATAGTAAAGATATACTGCTGAATTTAGCAGCTGAAAGCAAACTATGCCTGGTAGTTTTTATTCATACGTATTAATAATAAGGAATTTGCCATATCCATAACAGCATATCAGTTACTAATGTATGTGTTAATTTGCTGAAGCAACTTAACAACATCTGGAACAGCATCTGTGGTTGGAGTTACCAACTGTTTAAGTTTTCAACAATCCACTGTCATTTTCTAAGATCCATTTGTAATTTTTGCACAAGCGAAATAAGCAAATGGGCTTGTAGTGGGATTGATCACCCTTCCATCCTTCAAGTCCTTGGTGCTGGCAGTAATCTCTGCAGTCCTCCCAGAAATGCAACACTGCTTTGGGTTTATTAGTTTCCTACGTAGGGGTAGTTATACTGTATTTCACTTGGCCTTTCTTACCATAATAGCTCTTACTTTATAGGTCAGGGAACCATGTGGGGATTATATCAGTGCTGAGTATCCTTATTTGAATTAAGCAATCTGGAAAGGGGAAAATCAGCATAAGATAATTTCAATAACTCACTGAACCTACTGGAAAAGGGACTTGCAATAAATATCTGTCGATCACCTGAACTCCATAAGCCCCTATTCTGATTAGTGGACCACATTAATGTTTTGGGTCTCCTGGAATTGCTGTTTGTTCATAGTCCTCTTCCACTTACACAAATGAATTAATAATTTAGTGGAATGCCAATCTATTTAATTTTTGGAAATACTATGATCAACTAGTCCACACCTTAGGTGTCTATGAGTCAGACAGTTCTGGTTGCTGCTCCATGTCTGCTGTTCATTATATATATAAATCCACCTGTTGTTGGAAATTAAATGCCAGAACTTAGTCCGTTCCCCTTCAGAATTCAATTAACCTAATAGCATTTATGTATCTAAATTCAGCAGTAACATTATCCACTGTAATTTCTGACCTACAATAAAGAGCAGACACAAAACTCTTCATGGATGCTGGGCCTCCTATCACAAATATATTTCTCACAGTTGTGGCAAAATATATATCAACTGGACTCTTCCAGATTGAGTGAGCTTGTCTTTAATATTACATCCACTCTAACAGTCCAACTGCCCGAAGTCTTTGGGCGCCTTCCTTTACAGAATACAAAGGCAGTTATGGCATTTTAAATTCATTTACTGTGGCCACTGTTTGGTCCATGTTTCTTTCAACCAAACAAACAATTAGAACATTTTCTAACCTCATGAGCTAACACATTAAATCCAGAATTTCTGCTTAGTGGACCCATATCAATAAATGTAAAATGGTCAAACTTTATATTGGCCCCACCGTTATCCCATTACCAGCCATATTATTTGGATTTCTGTCTATATAAATTGGTAAAATGTAATTCTTTTGGAGTGTAGCATACCTAACATACTTTGTAAATGTTTTGTAAGTTTTTTAAATATTTTAATAATTTTTAGAGAGAGAGAGGAAGGGAGAGGGAGAGAGAGAGAGAGAGAGAGAGAGAGAGAGAGAGAAAACACATTGATATGAGAGTGAGACATTCATCAGCTGCCTCCTGTATACCCCTTACCAGGACTTAAGCCTGTAACCCAGGCATGTGCCCTGACCTGGATTCAAACCAGCAACATTTTGGTACATGGGATGACACCCAACCAGCTGAGTCACACCGGCCAGACCAGGGCTGTATGTTGTTGTTTTTTATTTACTCCAGGTGGGGTTTTAACTGTCACTTTCCCACACTCTGTATTATTTCTGATCCAGCACTAGGAACCCTCAAATTGGCTAATGTAAGAAACTTGGAAGATCCCTCATCCTACCACCTTGCTTAGGGAGTCTCCTTTTTGAAAAGAAAAATCAAAAGGTATTACCAGATCCTGAATGAATCCCACTCTCAGCTGGCCATGGTCCCAACCACCTCATCTCACCCTTTTTTGTCAGGGAGAAGCAGAAAAACACTGTTCTCAAATTATCCTTTATCTTGTTGAACATCAAGAGGGAAAAGCCCACCTTGATGATGATTTACCATCAAGCTATCTCTCTCTCTCTCCATTCTTGGTTAAAACCCTTCGGACATAAGGCAACAATGGAAGCTGATGTTTTTACTAATCTCACTGTTTGAAAGCACCATTATGAAGTCAGGTTTTATAGAAGTTAGAAGTAACAGTACTATATACAGAATCAGTATATAGGAGGTAACAGTGGCTTTTCTTCAAGATTTCCTCTGTGGTAGGCACCTGAAATACTGTAAAAGGGGGTCTTGTGTGGTGTTCTCATCTCCCTGCTGCTAGGTGGGTTCTGTTTTGCATGACCAGGAATGGTGCTGGCAGGACAGCTCAGTGGCTGGGAGGGAATTCTGCCTCCTGAGTGTCTCTATTTTCTTTCCTCTGGTTGTGCTCCTGTCTGTTCAGGCTAAAGCCAACAATAACAAATATATATATAGTAAAAAATATCCAATACCAATATACAGAGTTCTATAGAATTTCCTTTTTTCCTTATCTTTTCTCTTTCCTCTGCAAGGTATTGTTACTATTTTGTGTTACTTATTTTTGCTGTAATAAACCATCTTGTTTCAGTCACAGTGAGAAACAAACAAATAAACAACAACAACAACAAAAAACACACACACAGGAAATCCCTCTACAAAGAGTAGAAAAAAAGTTTGCCAAAAAAAGAGGTGTGGGAGGTAGGGAACTTAGTTTTGTCTTTAAATAGGCCTAAAGATTAACATTGAAAAATCAAGAGATGGTGTCCAACCATTTTTGCAAGATGAAACCCTGGAATATTTCCACCTCTCTGTTTTTTGTTCGAAATTCCTTTTTTTCTTTACTGGGTGCTGATATTTCCCTCCATCCTCAGGTACTTGGTGTTTTGTTGAAACCCTCCAAGGACCCCATTCATTCATCTGTTTGTTCTGTACCTCTAGGGCAGTGGTTCTCAACCTTGGCTGCACATTAGAATCACCTGGGAATCTTCTTAAAATCCTGATTTCTGGGTCTCATCCTCCAGAAATTCTGTTTCTTTGTTATGGGGTGGGGCCACAACATTAGTAACAAAGAAACAGAATTTCTGGAGGATGAGGCCCAGAAATCAGGATTTTAAAAAGATTCCCAGGTGATTCTAATGTGCAGCCAAGGTTGAGAACCACTGCTCTAGGGCCTTGAGAGTTTCTCTCTAATCATTATTATTGCAGTCTGGGAACAGCTTCCCTGCATGAATGCTGGCCACCTGCAGGACTTTACAGATGGCTTTGCAGTACATGAGCTTCTTGTTGCAGGCGGCCTAGTGGAAAACACTGCCGAAGGAGCTCAGTGGCATCAGCTTTTCAACACACAGTACTAGGAACTTGCTGTCTTGGAATCACATGACCCAGCAGATAGCTTCAGCTACTTGACTCTGGCCCATCATCCACTAAAACATAATGCAGCCTGGCCAACAGGAGAATTCCTGCGGTTCCCCCCACATCAGATCCCCAATGCCAAAGCCCTGGTTGTCTTCATCATTGGTTTCTTTGGTGGCATTCTTGTCCCCAGTGTCATCCCCCATGGGCTCCCATGGGCTCAGGTGCGGTAGCCACAGTGGGGTTTTAGGGTCAGTGGGCTGCTGCACTGCAGGAAGACTGGCCTCCTCCACCTTCTGAAATTCTCAGACCTCTGGGTTTCTTCCACATCATTAATTACTGCAATCACCGTGGCTTCCTTCACAGCCCACAAGGCCAGGTGCAGCCCCTCTGTGGTTTGGCTCTGAACATACCTTTTACATCAGTTTTTGAGCACTAAGGTGACTTGAGTCTGGTTATAATTCTAGTAGCAAAATGAGTTGATTGAGGTGGGTTTTGTTGTGAATTGGCAGTATTTTATAAATAAGATACCTAAGAGGAGACCCTTATAGACTATAAGGAGACCCTTATAGACTCCTCAGGTAAAACAGGGTTAAACTCCTCAGATTAAGTTGGAAGGGCTGATTCTACTGTCAATGAAGACTCAGAAGAATTTAGCTCTTTAATGGCCTCAACTTCCTATTTCCAGAATCTCAATCCTTTTTAAAAATGTTTTTATTGATTTTAGAGAGAGAAAGAGAGATAGAAACATACATTAGAGAGAAACATCAACATTGATTTGCTGCTTCCTGCAAGCCCTCCACTGGGGATTGAGCATGCAACCCTGGCATGTGCCCTGACCAGGAATTGAACCAGTGACCACCTGGTGCATAGGTCAATGCTCAACCATTGACCCACATCGGCTGGGCTCAATTCTTCTTAATCAATACCCTTAATTAACAGCACACATCCTGTGAAGTTGGAAATTCAATTAGTATTATAATAAAAATATTCACAAAATGAGACTCTAGGTTTTGTTTCCACCAATCTCAGATATTCAAATAAAATAGTTACTTTTGTGGCAGACAAAAAATTTCAGTCATTTATGTGGCCTTATCTTTTTCTATTTTTTCTATTTTTTATTGTATTTACTAGAGGCCCGGTGCACAAAAATTTGTGCACTCTGGAGGGTCCCTCAGTCCGGCCTGTGCCCTCTCGCAGTCTGGAACCCCTCGGGGGAGGTCCACCTGCTGGTTTAGGCCCACTCCCCAGGGGATCAGGCCTAAGCTGGCAGTCAGACATCCCTCTGGCAGACCAGGAGCCCTTGGGGGATGTCCACTTGCCAGCGGGGACCAGGCCTAAGCTGCAGTTAGGCATCCTTAGTGCTGCTGAGGAGGCGGGAGAGGCTTCCGCCATCACTGCTGTGCTGGCAGCCATCAGCCTGGCTTGTGGTTGAGCAGAGCTCCCCCTGTGGGAGCGCACTGACCACCAGGGTGCAGCTCCTGCATTGAGTGGCTGCCCCCTGGTGGTCAGTGTGTGTCATAGTGACCAGTCATTCCCAGTCATTCTGCTGTTAGGGTCAGTTTGCATATTACCCTTTCATTATATGCCTGGTGCATGGGTGGGGGCTGGCTGGTTTGCCCTGAAGGGTGTCCCGAATCAGGGTGGGGTTCCTGCTGGGCTGCCTGGCCAGCCGGGGTATGGTGCTGGGGGCCATTTTCAGGTTGGCCACACCTCCTTCAGGGAGGGGGGTCTTGCTGGGGTGCCTGGCCAGCCTGAGTGAGTGGCTGATGGCTATTTTCAGGCTGGCCACAGCCCCTTCAGGGTGGGGGTCCCCCCTGGGGTGCCTGGCCAGCCTTGGTGAGGGGCTGATGGCTGTTTGCAGGCTGGCCAAGACCCCCAGTGGGGACCCTCACTTCATGAGGGTGGGGCCAGTCTGGGTGAATGGCTGATGGCTGTTTGCAGGCTGGCCACAGCCCCTTCAGGGTGGGGATCCTCACTGGGGTGCCTGGCCAGCTTGGGTGAGGGGCTGATGACTTTTTGCAGGCTGGCCACAGCCCCTTCAGGGTGGGGGTCCCTGCTGGGGTGCCTGGCCAGCCTGGGTGAGGGGCTGATTTCTCTTTGCAGGCTGGCCACAGCCCCCAGCTACCCAAGATCCTAGTGGAGGCTGGCTGGAAGCAGGTATCTGGGATTTATTTATCTTCTATAATTGAAACTTTGTTGCCCTTAGCAGAGGCCACAGCAGGCCAGGGCACGCGGGAAGCTTGGCTTCCTCCATTGCCGGGGCAACCAAGCCTCCTGCTTGCTCCAGCTCCATGGCTGCCGGCCGCCATCTTGGTTGGGTTAATTTGCATATAGTCACTCTGATTGGCTGGTGGGCATGGCTTGGGGCATAGCAAAGGTACAGTCAATTTGCATGTTTCTCTTTTATTAGATTAGTTTGGAGTGACACTAGTTAATAAGATCATATAGGTTTCAAGTGTACATTATTTATAATATATGATCTGTATATTGTATTGTGTGCCCATCATCCAAAATCAAATCTTCTTCTGTCCCCATATATTTGGCCCCCTTCACTCTTTACTACCCTTCAAACACCTTCCATCTGGTAACTACCACACTGTTGTCTGTGTCCATGAGTTTCTGTCTTATATCCCACATTTGATTGAAATCATCTGGTTCTTACCTTTTGTCTGAATGACTTATTTGGCTTAGCATACTATTCTCAAGGTTCATCCATGTTGTTACAAGTGGCAGTATTTCATCTTTTCTTATGGCTGAGTAGTATTCCATAGTGTATATATACTAGTACATTGACTTTATCCAACGTCTACTGAAGGACACTGATTGTCTCTATGTCTTGGCCACCATGAATAATGTTACAATGAACATAATGGTGCATATATCTTTGTGAATAAATGTTTTCAGTGTTTTTCAGATAAACCCCCTGAAATGGGATTAATGGGTCATTTGTGCCCTTATTTGTGCAGGAATTTGAAGCTATGAGCTCATCATTTGTTCATCTACTTTGTCCAATGCCATTAGGAGTAACCAGCCATCTAAATATACTTGTTAGTTTGACAAAAATGTAATGTATCAAGTACATAGATACCCAGAACTTTGCCTTTTATAAATATTTGACCAGGAGTATCCAATGGTAAAATTTTGCATATCTGTGTTGCTACATCATGACATGGACAATCAGTGTTCTCTTGACTAATGAAAACATAGTAATTCATACCTTTAAATAAAATCAGATTAGAGAACAAATTCCAGAAACCTCAGACCAATTCAGAAATGTATCTAGATTTTGTTCCTCTAGATTCTAGAGGCAAAATGAGTTGCCTAGAGTCTAGAACATTTTTGAAAAAGTGAATTTCAAAGTCTGTGTTGATACTTATTCAATCATTGTGTATACATTAATGTTCTGCAAAATAAAAGTAGTAGATTCTTTCTCTGTGTGTGGACAGAAGGATAGATAGAAATAAAGATATAGTAATATAGATAGGTGTGTAGATAGATAGATACATAGATAGATGATAGATGATAGATAGGTAAGATGCCTATCAAATTACATGTGGATATCTACCTACCTATAAGAGAGAGAGAGAGAGAGAGAGAGAGAGAGAGAGAGAGAGAGAGAGAGAGAAACATTGATCTGAGAGAGAACCATGTATTGGTTGCCTCTGTAAGCACCCCAACCAGGGCCCAAACCCACAAGCTGGGCATGTGCCCTTCCCTGGAATCAAATAGTGACCTTGCAGTGCATGGGGTGACTCTCAACCAACTGAGCCACA
Organism: Myotis lucifugus; assembly: GCF_000147115.1. Classification (NCBI taxonomy): domain Eukaryota; kingdom Metazoa; phylum Chordata; class Mammalia; order Chiroptera; family Vespertilionidae; genus Myotis; species Myotis lucifugus. The sequence goes on along the minus strand of NW_005871708.1, from coordinate 186,369 downwards.
CTGGCCAATGCCTCACTAACCTTTTTAAAAATGAATTTCAGTCCAGCTAGTGTGGCTCAGTGGTTGAGTTTTGACTTATGAACCAGCAGGTCAAGGTTCAATTCTCAGTCAGGGCACATGCCTGGGTTTGGGGCTCAATCCCCACTGTGGGGCATGCAGGAGGCAGCCAATCAATGATTTTCTCTTATCTCTCTGAAATCAATAAAAATATTAAAAAATAAAAATGAATTTCAAAATCTATGTTGATATTTATTCATTTAATTATTATTTATGCATTGAGCATATATTCATGATTAGCATCTTATATACTAAAGAGGTAACATGCAAATTGACCATCACACCCTCACACAAGATGGCTGCCCGCATGTCATCACAAGATGACTGCCACAAGATGGCCAGCAGGAGAGGGCAGTTGTGGGCAATCAGGCAATTAGAGGAGGGCAGTTGGGGGCAACTGGGCCAGCAGGGAGGGCAGTTGGGGGCAACCAGGCCGGCAGGGGAGGGAGAGCAGGTGGGAGGGTCCAGGCCTACAGGGGAGGGCGGTTAGGGGGGACCAGGCCTAAAGGGGAGGGCAGTTAGGGATGACTGGGCTGACACGGGAGGGCAGTTAGGGGAGACCAGGCTGGCAGGGGAGGGCAGTTGTGGGCAACCAGGCTGTCAGGGGAAGGCAGTTAGGGGCAATTGGGCCAGCAAGGGAGGGCAGTTGGTGGTGACTGGGCCGGGAGGGGAGGGCAGTTGGGGGCGATTGGGCTGGCAGGAGAGGGCAATTGTGGGAGATCGGGCCGGCAGGGGAGCAGTTAGGCGTCAGTCAGGCTGCAAGTAACTGGTAAGGGGGTAATCAGGCTGGCAGGCACAAGCAGTTAGGGACAATCAGGCAGGAAGGCAGGCGAGTGGTTGGGAGCCAGCAGTCTTGGATTGTGAGAGGGATGTCCGACTGCTGGTTTAGGCCCAATCCCTGTGGGTCCCAGATTGGAGAGGTTGCAGGCTGGGCTGAGGGACAACCCCGCCCCCCCCCCCTAGTGCATGATATAGCCTCTAGTTAAATAATAAGAAAAGATAAAACAATACATGAAATATAGTCTCCATATTCAGGAAACTTGAAGTATACCAAGGTATCAATAAAAGTAAACAGGTACTTACAGTAGAGTACGTATGAATACAGTTAAGAAATGTGAAAGAAAACTCACATTAATCATAGTCTTAAACAACAGAAAAACTACTAACAATGCAAAATATACAGGCCAACAACATGGATAGAAAAAGTATTCATTCACAAATAAGTCAGCAACCATTAGATGCCATACCCCCAAATGTCTCTTTCTCCATAATTAAAAAACATTTTGGTTTCAAATAACAGAATAATTTTAAGCAATGCATGTGTAAATACTGTAATCAATGAAAGTTATTTTAGTGTTGAAACATTTTCATTTTATACAGTGATTACACTGCTTACTAGCAACTCCCTATTTTCTAGCAAGTGGTGCTCCATAACCCATAAATTACCAGTTTATTTGCAATAAGCAATTTAGGCACACCTGGTTCATCTTGCTAAAACATTTTATAGAGACTTCTCAGTATCTTTCTGATAGTAAATATCACTAGCATCTTAACAGGGAGGTCTAATGGAGATCACTCATTCCCCAGCTTTCCCTAGATTCTCTGCTAAAAAAAAAAAAGGAATCTAATACAGGACTATTAACCCTTTATTTCTCACAATATACAATTTAAGTAGAAAAAAATAAAGATAATTTGACAATAGCAAGTATTAGCAATGACACAACAAAAGAAAACATTATAAATTATGTTATGAGTGAACTTTTGAACTTTGGGTGGAAACTTGGCAATATTTAGTAAATTAGAACTTGCACATACCTTGAAGTCTAGTGTTTATTTTCCAGGTGAATTGCCTAGAAAATTTTTTCACACATAAAATAATGAGAGTCACCAGGTTGGACATCTTGAAAGGTTTACAAGGTCCTCCTTGGGAAGAGGCTATGGGGAGCAGTAGTGGCTAGGTCCAAGCCTTGCCAGCATCCGGACTTGCTGTGGCCTGGGCCTAAACCCACATGCACCCAGCCCCAGACCTTGCATGTCCACTGAGGTCACAACCCAGACACTGTGGGCCTGCAGCACTGGTGGTTCCCTGCACACCTGCAGCAGACACTGGGGGGACCTCTGCGCACCTGGTAAGCACCCAGCCTGACCCGGTGCACCCAATGGAGACTCAGCCTGGACTCTGTGTTACAGCTGTGCAAATACCACTGACCTGGCAGGATTCTTGCCACTGCTGTATACTCACCCACTGCAACTGCTACTGTACTTCCACTGCTGCCCTAGAGTCCAGCTGCTTGGCTCCACTGCCAGGAACTGTGCTAAAGGGCAGAAGGTAGATATAGCCTCTCCTGACCTGGACCTATTAGAACTGAGGAGCTGAGGAGACTGAAGAGGCTGCAGATTTGTAGGTGAGACAGGAGGGCCTGGGACTGAGAGAGGAGACCCCAAGAGCACTGGCTGTTGAGACTGGGGAGTGGGTGTAGCAGTGGAAGCCTGGGGCAGAAGTCCCTGGATAGAGTAGTACTAACACCCCACTATTTGCAGCCTGGGAAGCTCCTTTGATCAGTGGGAAGGGCCACCCAGGGGAGCTCAGGGCCAGCCTACATTAGAGGGGGTTTAAGGACACATGCCACATTGAACCTGGGTTACCCTCTATTTCTTGGAGGAACTCATGGTGGTGAGCAGAAAGGGGGCTGGACAGTAGGTCCAGGAAAGAGGATCAGTCCTGCCCACCTGGAATGCAGGGGAGGTCTTCTCTTTTCCTCTGGAAAACAGCAGCTTCTGACCCAACCTGCAGTCACCTGAGGCAAGGAGGAAGAGTCCAGGGAAGGAATCTGTGCCCCTACAAGTGGCAGAGAGGAGGTGCCAGCAAATCAGGCAGAACTGAGACGAGGGAGAGGAAGGGTCCACCCTCCCTTCCTACAAGCTACTGGCACCACCCCCAACAGGAATCTAATCAAACCATCCTGGCCAAGACCAGGATATCCCCACAGAGCTCAGGTCCAAGGAGGGAGGGAGAACAGCTCAGAACAGGGACAATCAAGGCTTGAGACTCCAGGCAGACCCAGCCTCTGGGCTAAGGAGGCCACGCCTACTGACCTGCTAGGGGCTTCAACCTCTCAGACCTCAATCAGGCTACCCAAGGCCAGAAAGGGATAGTGATTCACATTGACCTGCACAAGAGATGTTCCCAGGAGGCCCAGGACAGACACACCAAGGGACCAGATTCAACATCAGAGCAAAGTCCAGTGAATTGCAAAAATAGTGAACCCACAGGTTTTTGAGTGTATGAATGTGTGTGTGTGGTTTTGTTTTTAGGTGTGTATGTGTGTATTTTTTGTTTTGTTGTTTTTTGTTTGTTTGCTTTTCTTCCTTTTTTTCTTTCTTCTCTTTTTTCTTGCATATCTCAAATTTCTCTCATTCCTTTGATTCTATTCAACTTTTGTCTATTCTTATCATTATTTTTTATATTTTATTTTATTTTGTTTTTCTCATTTTTTACATCTTACTTTTCCTATAAAAATCTTAATATATCCATTATTACTACAGAAAATTATCTACAAAGAAGTTCCCATTACAATGTCAGCTGATTTCTCACTAGAAGCACTTCAGGCCAGAAGGGAGTAGCAGAAAGTATTCATAGTAATGAGAAGCAAGGGCCTAAATCCAAGACTACTATATCCAGAAAGGCTATCATTTAAAATTGAAGGTGAAGTAAAAATATTTCCAGACCAAAAAAAAAAGAAAGTTAAAGGAATACATTACCACCAAACCAGCAATAGAATAAATGTTAAAGGGATTGCTTCAATAAGACAAAGAAAATGAGAGAGGATCATAGGCATAAAGAAAGAAAAAAATGGCAATAAAAATACCTTTCAAAAATAACCTTAAATGTAAATGGATTAAATGCTCAAGTCAAAAGACATAGGGTAACTGAATGGATAAGAAAACCTGACCCATACATATGCTGTCTACAAGAGACCCACCTCAGAATAAAATATATACACAGATGGAGAGTGAAGGTATGGGAAAAAAATAATCCATGTAAATGGAAAGAAAAAAAATAGACTTTAAAACAAATGTCATAACAAGAGACAAAGAAGGCCACTACATAATACTAAACAGAATGTTTGAACAAGAAAATATAACCCTTGTAAACATATATGTGCCCCATATAGGAGCACCCAAATACATTAAAAAAAAAACTCTTGATGGATTTTAAGGGACAGATCAACAACAACTCAGTCATAGTAGGGAAATTTAGCACCCCAATGACATCACTGGATAGATCTTCCAGAGAAAAAATCAACAAGGAAAAAGAGGCCTTAAATGACACACTAGATAAGATGGATGTAACTGATATTACAGAACATTTCACCCCAAAGCAGCAGAATATAAATTCTTATCAAGCACTCATGGAACATTCTAACTGCAGACCACATGTTAGGACACAAAACAAGTCTATACAAATTCAAGGAGATTGATATTGTACCAAACATCTTCTCAGATCACAATGGCATAAAGAGAGAGAGAGAGAGAGAGAGAGAGAGAGAGAGAGAGAGAGAGAAACCCTCAAATACAAGGAGGCTAAATAGCATGTTATTAAACAATGAATGGCTTACCAATCAGATCAAACAAGAAATAAAAAATTCATGGAAGCAAATGAAAATGGACACAAAACCACCTGAAACCTATGGGGTATTCTGAAAGCAGTCCTGAGAGGGAAGTTCATAACATTGCAGGCCTACCTCAAGAAACAAGAAAAAGCACTAATAAACTATCTAACCCTACAACTAAATGAATTAGAAAGAGAACAGCAAGAAAAGCACAGAGGAAGTAGAAGGAAGGAAATATTAAAGATCAGAGCAGAAATAAATGACATAGAAACTAAAATACAAAATATCAATAAATCCAAGAGCTGGTTCTTTGAAAAGATAAATAAGATTGATGAATCCCTAGCCAGACTCATCAAGAAACAAAGAGAGAGGACCCAAATAAATAAAATCAGAAGTGAAAGAGGAGATAGAACAGAAGTCACCATAGAAATAGAAAGTATTGTAACCAAATACTATGAAAAATTATATGCCAACAAACTGGACAATGTGGGCAAAAAGGACAAATTACTAGAAACATACAATCTTCCAAAACTCAATCAGGCAAAATCAGAAAACCTGAATAGGCCAATAAAAACTGATGAAATTGATGCAGTAATTTAAAAATTTCCAGCAAACAAAAGTCCTGGCCTGGATTTACTGGAGAATTTTACCAAACATTCAAAGAAAAATGAACACATATCCTCTTCAAAGTATTCCAAAAATTTTAAGAGGAAGAAACACTTCCAAGATCTTTGTATGAATCCAGCATTATTCTAATTTCAAAACCAGTTAACGACAGTACAAAGAAAGAAAATTACAGGCCAATATTCCTGAGGAACACAGATGCTAAAATTCTCAACAAAATATTAGCCAATCAGATCCAGCAATATATTAAGAAGATCATACATCATGATCAAGTGGGATTTATTCCCGGGATGCAAGGCTGGTACAATATTCTCAAATCAATAAATGTGATAAATCACATAAACAAAATGAAAGAAAAACTACATGATCATATCAATTGACACAGAGAAAACATTCAACAAAATCCAGCACACTTTTTTTGATAAAAACTCTGAGCAAAGTAGGAATAGAGTGATCATACCTCAACATGATAAAAGCCACTTATGACCAACCAACAACCAACATCATACTCAATGGACAAAAACTGAAAGTGCTTCCCTTAAGAACAGGAACAAGAACAAGGATGTCAGCTTTCACCACTCTTATTCAATATAGTAATGGAAGTCCCAGTTATATCAACAGACAAGAAGACGAGATAAAAGGCATCCAATTGGAAAGGAGGAAGTAAAACAGTCATTATTTGCAGATGACATTATATTGTACATAGAAAACCCTAAAGACCCCACCATGAAGTACTAGACCTATTAAGTGAATTTGGCAAAGTAGAAGGATACAAAATTAACATCCAGAAATCTAAAGCATTATTATACACCAATAATGAACTCTCAGAAAGATAAACTAAAAACAAAACAAAACAAGCAAACAAAATTTACCATTGCAACAAAAAAAAGAAGATACCTTGTAATAAACTTAAGCAAGGATGTAAAAGACTTCTACTTAGAAAACTATAGGGTATTGAAAAAAGAAATAGAGGAAGATGCAAACAAATGGGAATGTATACAATATTCATGGATTGGAATAGTTAACATCATTAAAATGTCCATACTACCCAAAGTAATCTATAGATTCAACATAATTCCCATTAAAATACCAATGATATACATCACAGAACTAAAACAAATACTCCAAAAATTTATATGGAATCATAAAAGACCCTATTTGCTTCTTGGATTTGAGGATCTAGTTCTTTACATAGGTTTGGGAAGTTCTCATTCACTACTTGTTTATATAGGCTCTTCAATCCCTTTTCCCTCTCTTCTTCTGGTATTCATATTATTCTTATATTGCTTTTTCTAGTGGAGTTAGATATTTCTCATAGACCTCTTTCATTTTTTTATATGCTCAGGACTCACGCTTATTCCTCTGCATCATTTATAGATTCCTATATTTGATATCAGTAATTATTTCCTCCATCTGGTCAGCTCTGTTTCCTAAGTTCAGTAGTTCACTCTTAATCTCCTTAATTGCATGTTTCATTTATAGAATTTCGGATTTTTTAAAAGTTTCAATCTCTTTAGTAAAATACTCGTTTTGTTCATTAATTTGTTTCCTGAGTGCATTAAATTGCCTGTCTATATTTTCTTGCATTTTATTGAGTATTTTCAGAACTGCTATCTTGAATTCTCTGTTATTTATATCACATATTTCCAGTATTTCGGGGTTTTTTTTTGAGATTTTTCATTTTCTTTCTGAGTGTTCTGGCTACTGTTATTATTAATAGTATTTGCTGGTCTCCTCTGTCTAGGCATTTATGTTTTATTGTCCTTTCTATAGAAGATTTCTCTGAAGAGGTCATTCTAGTATTTTCCCATAAGTGGAGCTGAATCACAAGTTATTTACCTCTATGACATCCCTCAGCTGACTTCTAAGTCTGCTGTCAGACAGTACAGCCACACTTCTTATTGCTTTGGGTGGGTTTATTTGCCCTTACCATAATGGTAACGCCACACCTCCATGGGGTCTCCCCTCTGTATCCCAACTGGGATCAATCACAAAGGGAAACTGAGGTTCTGCTGCAATAGCTCTTGATTTATAAATAATGTCCTCCTTGACCGGACACCAAGGGCAATGGGAACTGAGTTTTGAGAGTCCAAGGGATGGCAGGGCTCTATGGCTCTGTTTCTTTGTCTAAACCCCCAACCACCTGACAGGGTACAGCTCTGGAAGAACCCCCATGATGTGTCCTTGCCTCAGCTGGCTCAGTTGCAGTTTGCACCACAAGCAAGCCCTGCTGGAGTGCCCATTTAGACTCCCCCTTCCTCCTGAAAGAAGGAAGCTCCTACTACCATTGGCTTTCTCTCCTGTCCGGCCCCATCTGTAAGGCCTTCTGAGATTTCCTCTCTTCTCACCTCCCCATTTGTTCATATTTGTCCACCTTTGGTTGTTTCAATGTGCAGGTCTCTCAGGTGTGCCTCTATATTGAGCACGGAATCCTTTGTTGAGTATAGTTGATCAAATTGTTAAAGGTTCAGGAGTAGAGGCTTTGGGGCTCTCTCATGTAGTCATTCCTTTGACATAAAAGTGGCTGATTATTTTTCTTTTCAAAATATTTTTTATATAGTCATTGCTTAATGGGGAAATGTTTGCTGGGATATACCCTACATGTTTCTTACAAGCCACACTTTATCATGAAACCATTAATAATATAATATTTTATATGAATAAGTAAGACCTTATATATTGGACCTTCAAGAAATATTTATTAACACTTACAATATGTCATAGGTAGAGCACACATATAAGATCCAGAATTCTACTTGACTCATGGAGTATCCATTGTTGTAGATGAAAAGAGTGTACATGATAAGGCATATTGTGAATTAAGAAAAGAGAGGCACGTGCAAATTTTATCTTATTTTATTTTATTTTTGGAAGTCTCATGAACACAAAACAAGCCTGTGAGCCTGAAGAATAAAATGGTTTGTAAGCCAGATTTCCAAGGTTCCTTTGTGTCATGTCATTGCTTTATTCTTGTCAGAAACTTCTTTCCTTGTCTAAAATGTACCATGATGAATCAAAGGAAGCGCCATCTGCTAGGTTATTATATAAAATTGAGAGTCATAATCACTATGAGATCTGCAAGATAAATAGAGTAGTAACCAGCAAAAAAATATCCAATGAGGAGATGTTAGGTACTAAATTGTGTTTTCCCTAAAATTAATATGTTGAAGTGCCAACCCCCAATGTGACAGATTTTGGTACTAAGAAGTACGTGCTGCTCTAATAATACTTAAAAAATGTGGACATGTCTTTGGAAATAGGTAATGGGTAGAAACTAAACGAGTTTTGAGCAGCATGTCGGAAAAATCCAAAATTAATTTAAAGAGATTGTTATTAGGAATAGTTCTAAGTATTTTTTGCCATAAGCTTCTTTACCATAAACATCTTTACCACAAGCATTTTCGCTACAGACATTTTTGGCACTTAATTAATTGGCTGTTACAAATTTTTGACATAAAAGATGGATTCAAATATAAAAGAAGTGGCTCTAATTATGGGATAATTGTTAATTATTTAGCACACTTATATACACAACTTGTTTTGCAATGATATCTTTACCAAATTTACCATTTTTCCTTCATAACTAATTGACCCTAAGGCCATACAAGATAAAATAACTAGTTGATAATGTATTTTCAAATATAAAAGAGGTTGCTTTAATGATTGATTAATTATTGATTAAATATTGATTCTTTAACTAATTTAGACATGACAGCTTGTTCTGTTCCCTAATGCTGTCTTTAACAATTTATCATGCAGTACAAATTGGAGGGACAAGAAGAATCAGGATTCTCCTACTGTTACTGAACTCAGTGGGTCCACCTCTTGGAATGTTCTATTTAAGAATGAGATGTGGCTGCCGGTTATGTGATTTAATTTACTTGCAGCTCTGTCTCCCCAAAGGGAGGCTTAGTTAGCCATTGCTTATTCAGGGGTGGGAAACTTTTTTTCTGCCAAGGGCCATTTGGATATTTATAACATCATTCAAGGGCATTTCAAATTAGCAACTTAAAAATTAGCCTGCTATATTTGGTCAAACATTTAATTAACTCACCCCTAATGCCTTGACAGGGCCAGACCAAATGATTTCTTGTGACTTATATGGCCCGCAGGCTGGACGTTCCCCACCCCTGGCTTATATATACTGGTTAATTACATGTTGGTTTCTTTTTTGCAGATGCATAAACTTATCTGGTTGAGTTCCAGTCAAGCTCATCTAGTGACAGTTGTGTCTGCAAAATATTGTGCTATGTTTTAATGTTTAGCATCAGTAGCATTTAATAAGAACCACCCTACTGAGACCCTTGTCCTATCTAACAATTCTCTACTGACATTTTCATTCCTCATTCTGTAACTATGTCTTGCTAAACATGGATGGAGTATGTCTTTGAATTAGAAGAGTAAATTTCCTGGATGCCCAATTGAGGTATGTTTTAGGGTCATCAAGGGAAGGATGAAACTGCTGATATTGTTGTTATACTATCATTTGTAGGGTGAACTTTTCTAGTCTGGAGGAGACAAACCTGACCAAGAGATTGGCTATGTACAGACCAAAATTAGAACTAAGATTCTACCTGTGAGGGGTCCTAGGAATGAAAGGAATCAAGTTATGCTGGGGCAGGGCCAATTTTACAGAGTACCAAATGGTATTCACAACATTGTCTTTCTGAATATCTTGCAGCCAATTTTGTCTAAAAATTTCCTAGAATTTTTTTCAACCTAACCACTGCTATTTATATAAGTAAAGCAAGTCATATTCGCAACTGTACAGATTCCACCTTCTGTGGACGAAAGTTATACAATGGTCTATATAAAAGCTATATGATGGTCTATCATGAGCTTAGCTAAGGAATCAAGAGAATGGTAAAGCAGATTAAAGTTATCCCTGATATTGGCCATATTTGTATTATTTTGACAGCACTTTCTTGTGTCCCGTTTCTATATTCTTTATTAAGAACGCTTAGGCAGAGTTCAACGGTTATTTTGCCCTCCTTTAACATTCCAAGGTTTGAAGTATAAAATGTGTAAGGCAGTTCTGGGTCCATTTAAAAGTGGCTCCATTTATATTAATGTTTATAGTTTTTCTCTTTTGATCAATATCTGTCCATAAAAGCATTGCTGACCAATTATCAGAAAGGAACATTAATAAGTTATTTAAGGCTTCATTGGTCCCTCTACTGTCAGGGGGCTCATTTTGAGTATTCCATTGTTGGTCCCTCATCAGAAAGAAGGTTCATTTCCAGTATGTCATGTCCCACATAGGAGAGAAAATTGTTTTCTCTTTGCTTAGGAACCTTAGGCCACATTTAAACAACAAAAGTTCCAAAACAGAGGTTTTATTGCCATGTTTTGTGAAGAGCAGGGAAATATCCTCTGTATTTTCTTATATTCCATTTTATAGGCCTTAGCGATTATTTCAAAACAATGAACAACCATTTTCAGAGTGCTCTCTTTATAACATAGAGCTATGAAAAACAGATGTATAATAGTAAGAATTTCTATAATAATAAATACAATCTTAAGTTCAATTTTAATAATAGATCTGATCCAAGAGGCAGCACCAGCGGCCAGTTATCTGAAGGTATTAAATAACCATGAGATGTTAGTAGGTACTGTGTTTAATCATTTGGCTTGTGTCTGGATTATATTTAGTTCTAACTTTATTTTATCAAAGGTGTTTCATCCAAGTACATCAAAAAGTATTAACAACAGAGCAAATCCTATCTTGCTTAGCCAGAGTGTTTTAAGAGCAATTCTATTGTCTAATATTGCTATATAGTAACTGTTGTAATTGTCTAAGGAATATTCTTCTTCTAAATCTGGCATCATCATTGGGGCTGATATCACCAGGCATTAAACATCCAAGAGTTAATATCTTTAAATTTAGTCGCACATGCATTAGTAACTAAAGTTTTGTTTCTTAGAGTGTCAGATCTTTCTCCCTGAATTTCTCTGAAGATGAAACATCTCTGTAGAAAGATGTTTGTAAAAGCATCAGGGTAAAACAATAATTGCCTGTAAATGACAAAAGACTTAAAAATGGCCACCGTTAAAGTTCAGGTGGAAGTTCATATACATACATATAAATAAGGTAACTGCTAGTTATCTGTTATTTTGACTATATATAAAATTATTTTCTTAAAATTTCTCCTGTATGAACATTTTGCAATGTGTATACACTTCTTACAATATGCACAGACCTTTTATAACTTACATAAAGGATGGAACAAAAGTAGGTTTACAGTTGTGAGTAACTGAAATGGAATTTATTCTTGTTTTACTATTTATTATTTATTAATTATTATATCATTTTCCATACAAACAACTGTAAATCTACTTTTGCCCCACCTTATATATCTTTGAGTTTTGTCCCATCTATTTTCTCCTTAATTTGAAATAATTTTATTCCAAAACAGAATTAGTTTCCTTTTTTTACTTTACTGATAAAACCCATGTCCTTTATATTCATTTTTACCTAAAACACCTTTTATTCACTTTGCTTCAACAAAAGTGCATCTCTATTTCCCATATCTTCTACCAAAACTGTAAAACCTATATGTATATACATTTTGTTTTACATTAATGTTTTTTTGTTTTATTTATTTTTTAATTTTTAAAAAACTTTTTAGTGTTGAAAGTATTACATATGTCTCCTTTTTCCCCCATTGACCTCTCCCCACCAGCTCTGCCACCCAGCTCAGACCCTCATCCCCCTATTGTCTGTGTCCATTGATTATGTTTATATGCATGCATACAAGTCCTTTGGTTGATTGCTTACCCGGCCCCCCCTAACCTGCCCTATATTCCCTCTGAGGTTTGATGGTCAGTTCGATGCTTCTATGTCTTGATCTATTTTCGTTCATCAGATTATGCTGTTCATTATATTACACAAATGAGTGAGATCATGTGACACTTATCTTTCTCAGACTTGTTTATTTCACTTACCATAATGCTCTTCAGGTCCATCCATGCTGTTGCAAGTGATAAGAGTTCTTTCTTTTTTACAGCAGCATAGTATTCCATTGTGTAGATGTAGCAGTTTTCTAGTCCACTCATCTGCTGATGGGCACTTAGGCTGTTTGCAAATCTTAGCTATTTCAAATTGTGCTGCTAAGAACACAGGGGTGCATATATACTTTCTGATTGATGTTTCTGATTTCTTGGGATTTATTTCTAGAAGTGGGATTACTGGATCAAATGGGAGTTCCATTTTTAATTGTTTGAGGAAACTCCATAGTGTTTTCCACAGTGGCTGCACCAGTCTGCATTCTCACCACAGTGTACAAGGGTTCCTTTTTCTCCGCATCCTCTCCAGCACTTGTCTTTGGTGGTTTGTTGATGATAGCCCTTCTGACAGTTCTGAGGTGGTATCTCAATGTCATTTTGATTTGCATCTCTCAGGTGATTAGTGACTTTGAGCATTTGTTCATATGTCTCTTGGCCTTCTGTATGTCCACTTTAGAAAGTGTCTATTTAGGTCTTTTTCCCATTTGTTGATTGGTTTGCTTATCTTCCTTTTGTTAAGTTGTAAGAGTTCCCTATACATGTTGGAGATTAAACCTTTATCGGTGACAACATTGGCAAATATGTTCTCCCATGCAGTGGGCTCTCTTGATGTTTTGTTGATGGTTTCTTTTGCTGTGCAGAAGCTTTTTATTTTGATGTAGTTCAATTTGTTTATTTTCTCCTTAGTTTCCATTGTCCCAGGAGATGTGTTGGTAAAGATATTGCTACAGGATATGTCTAATATTTTGCTGCCTATAGATTCTTCAAATATTTTTTATGGTTTCCAATCTTATGTTTAAGTCTTTTGTCCATTTTGAGTTTATTTTTGTGTATGGTATAAGATCGTGGTCTCCTTTCATTTTTTTTTCATGTATCTGTCCAATTTTCCCAACACCATATATTGAAGTGATTGTCTTGACTCCATTGTATGCTCTTGCCTCCTTTGTCAAATATTAATTGAGAATAATGGCCTGGGTCAATTTCTGGAGTCTCTGTTCTGTTCCATTGGTCTACATGACTGTTCTTGTGTCAGTACCAAGCAATTTTGAGAACAGTGGCTTTGTAATACAGCTTGATACCTGGTGTTGAGATCCCTCCAACTTTGTTCTTCTTTCTCAGGATGCTGCAGCTATTCGGCATCTTTTTCTACTCCAGATGAATTTTTGGAGAGTTTGTTCTAGGTCTGTGAAATATGCTGTTGGTATTTTAATGGGGAGTGCATTGAATCTATAGATTGCTTTGGGTAGTATGGACATTTTAATGATGTTGATTCTATCAATCCATGAACACGGTATGTTCTTCCATCTGTTTATGTCTTCCTCTATCTCTTTTTTCAGTGTCCCATAGTTTTCTGAGTATAGGTCTTTTACTGCCTTAGTTAAGTTTATTCTTAGGTATCTTAATTTTTGTGCAATGGTAAATGGGATTGTTTTTAAAATTTCTCTTTCTGTAAGTTCACTATTGGTATATTAAAAAGCCATAGATTTCTGGGTGTTAATTTTGTATCCTGCTACATTGCCAAATTCATTTATTAAATCAAGTAGTTTTTTAATGGAGTGTTTAGGGTTTTCCATGTACAATCTCATGTCATCTGTGAATACTGACAGTTTCACTTCTTCTTTTCCAATTTGGATACCTTTTATTTCTTCTTATCTGATCATTATGGCTTGCACTTCCAATACTATATCGAACAGGAGTAGTGAAAGTGGGCATCCCTGTTTTGTTCCTCTTCTTAGGGGAAATGGTTTTAGTATTTGCCCATGGAGTATGATATTGGCTGTAGGTTTGTCATATAAGGCTTTTATTATGTTGAAGTATGATTTCTCTATTCCTGCTTTGCTGAGAGTTATCAAAAAGGGGTGTTGGATTTTGTAAAATGGTTTTTCTGCATCAATTGATATGATCATGTGGTTTTTGTCTTTCAATTTGTTTATGTGATGTGTGTTTATTGATTTGTGTATATTGTATGAGCCTTGCATCCCCGGAATAAATCCCAATTGGTCTTGGCCTATGATCTTTTTAATGTACTGCTGGATGTGATTTGCTAATATTTCGTTGAGGATTTTAACATCTATGTTCATCAGGGATATTGACCTGTAATTCTCTTTCTTTATAGTGTCTTTCTTTTTTGTGGGATTAAAGTAATGCTGGCTTCATAGAAAGAACTTGGAAGTGTTCCTGCCTCTTGAATTTTTTGGAAGAGTCTGAGGATGATCGGTGTTAGTTCTTTTTTGATTGCTTGGTAAAACTCCCCTGCGAAGCCGTCCAGACAAGGGCTTTTGTTTGCTGGATATTTTTTATTACTGCCTCAATTTCACTGGTAGTTATTGGCTTATTCAGGTTTTCTGATTTCTTCCTGATTGAGTTTTGACAGATCGTATTTTTCTAAGAATATGTCCATTTCATCTGTGTTGTCCAGTTTGTTGGAGTAGAGTTGCTCATAGTATTTTTTTACAATCCTTTTTATTTTTGTGGGGTCGGTTGTTACTTCACCCTTTCACTTCTGATTTTGTTTATTTGGGTCCTCTCTCTTTGTTTCTTGGTGAGCCTAGCTAGAGGTTCATCAATCGTGTTTATCCTTTCAAAGAACCAGCTCTTCGTTCTATTGATCTTTTGTATTTTTTTTTCGTTTCTCTGTCATTTATTTCTGCTCTGATCTCTATTATTTATTTCCTTCTACTTGCTCTGGGATTTTCTTGTTGATCTCTTTCTAATTCTTTATGTTGTAGGGTTGGATAAGTTATTACCAGTTTTTCTTTTCTTTTCTTTCTTTTTTTTTTTTTGGTCAGGCCTGTAATGTTATGAACTTCCCTCTCAGGAATGCTTTCATTGTGTCCCATAGATTTTGGATTGTTTTGTTTTCATTCTAGTTGGTTTCTAGAATGTTTTTTTTTAATTTTTTTTTTTATCTCTTTGGTAACCCATTTATAAATAGCATGCTATTTAGCCTCCATGTGTTTGATTGTTTTTTTTATTGTTTTAATTGTAGTTGATTTCTATATTTATACCATTGTGATCTGAGAAGACACTTGATATGATATCAATTGTTGAATTAGTAGAGACTTGTGTCCCAATATGTGGTCTATCTTTGAAAATGTCCCATGTGCACTCAAGAAGAATGTACATTCTGGAGCTTTGGGATGAAATGTTCTGAGGATGTCAATTAATTCCATCTGTTCTATTGAGTCACTTATGATTGCTGTGTTGTTGTTGTTGTTTTGTTTTTGCTGATTTTTTGTTTAGAGGATTTATCCAGTGGTTTAATGGGGTATTAAGGTCCTCTACTATGATTGCATTGCTGTCGACCTCTCCCTTGATATCTTGCTGACATTTTTATGTATTTGGGTGCTCCTGCATTGGGTGCACATATGTTTACCAGAATTTTATCCTCTTGTTGAATTGATCCATTTAGTAATATTAGTGGCGTTCCTTATCTCTTGTTATGCTCTTCACTTTGAGGTCAATTTTGTCAGATATAAGTATTGCTACCCCAGCTTTATTTTCCTTTCCATTTACTTGAAAATTTTTTCCATCTCTTCACTTTCAGTCTGTGTGAGTCCTTTGTTCTGAGGCAGGTCTCTTGTTCACAACATATATATATATATATATATATATATATATATATATATATATATATATATATGTGTGTGTGTGTGTGTGTGTGTGTGTGTGTGTGTCTTGTTTTTGTTTGTTTGTTTGTTTTTTTATCCATTCAGCTATCCTATATCTTTTGATTGGAGAATTAAATCCATTTATGTTTAAGTAATTATGGATAGGTGCTTGTTTGTTATCATTTTTATTCCTTATGTTTGTGTTCCTTGTTCCTTTTCTGTTTCTTCTTTTTACAGCAGTACCTTTAGCATTTCTTGCATTGCTAGCTTGGTGGTAAGAAACTCCCTTAGCCTTTTTCCTCTACAAAACTCCTGATTTCCCCCTTCAGTTTTGATTTATAACCTTGCTGGATAGAGTATTCTTGGATTCAGTCCCTTGTTTTGCATCATTTTGTATACTTCATTTCATTCCCTGCTGGCCTGCTCTGTATCTGTTGAGACATCAGTTGGTAGTCTAGTGGGAGATCCCTTGTAGGTAACTTTCTGTTTCTCTCTGGCAGCCTTTATGATTCTTACTTTGTCCTTGATGTTTGCCAATTTAATTATGATGTGTCCTCGTGTAGGACTTTTGAGGTTCATCTTGTTTGGGACTCTGTGTGCTTCTTGGAATTTTGTGAATTTTTTCTTCCCAAAGTCAAGGAAGTTTTTTGTAATTATTTCTTCAAATAAGTTTTCTAGTCCTTGCTCAAATTCCTCTCCTACTGGCATCCCTATAATGCAGATTTTGTTTCATTTTGTGTTGTCCCAAAGCTTCCTTAGACTCTCCTCTTGCTTTTTTCATTTGTTTGTTTGTTTGTTTGTTTGTTTTACCCCGTTGCTGCTGTGTTTGTTTGTTTTTTCTACCTTGTCTTCTAACTCACTGATTTGGTCCTCAGATTTTTATAGTATACTGTTAAAACCCTCCACTGTGTTATTTATTGCACTTATGTCATTCTTCATTCCTTCTTGATTCTTACACATGTTGCTGAATTTCTAATCCAGAAGTTTGAACATCTTTATAACCATTACTCTGAATTCTTTCTCTGGCAAATTGCTTGTCTCCATTTCTTTTAGTTCATTTTCTGGCAATTCCTCCTTTTCTTTCCTTTGAGGATTATTTCTTTGTCTCCCCATTTTTTCTTTCTCTTTGTATTTTTTCTATGTAATGCAAGTTGCTGTCATTTTCTGGCCCTGGGCAACTCCTTTCTGTCTGAGAAGTTGAAGCTCTTAGTGGTCCCCTCCTTGGGGACTCCTTCGCCCAGAGGCTGGATCTGCCTTAAGTCTCACGCCATTTTCTTTGTTCTGAGTTGTATTCCTTTCCCCTATGGATCTGGTTACTCAGTTCTCTGCTGCAGTTGCTCAGGGTTGGAGGGGGCATGGGCACACTTTTTCCGGTGTGTGACTTCAGCACTGGTTTCTGTAGTGCAGGATCAGGGGATTCAGGGGTCACAAATTGCAGGTTCTGGGTGTGTGGACCAGATGCATGGGGTCCAGGTGTAAGGGGTCCTGAAGTGCAGGGACCAGTTGCACAGGCCAGGAGGCATAATGCATGAGGCACCTGCCTGGGAGTGCCTGTGTTGGTAGCAGGGGCTTCGCATCTAAGAGAGCCCGATCTGACAGTCCCTGAGACTCCTGGGAGATCTAACTGACCCACACACACACACCACACACCTCACTGACCCACACACACACCACACAGCTCCACACATTCCCCACTACTCCTTTAATCATTCAAACTCTCTCCCTCACTGTGGTCCTGCTGGCCTCCATGTTGGGATCATTTTTAGTAGTGTTATACAAACCATAGCTTTTTTATAAATCACTTTAAACAAAGTAATTTATATAACAGTTTGCATTTTTAAAGGCCATTTTTTTCCTTTGGTTTCTGTGGGCAAAGTTTTGGTTTGTTCTTAAGTTTTTACATTTCAAAGACATAATGGGTCACAACTTTAAGACACAGAGAAAGACTGTAAACTTTTTAACATTTATATTAATAATACTAGAGGCCCGGTGCATGAAACTCATGCATGGGGGAGGAGGGTGTCCCTCAGCCCAGCCTGCACCCTTTCCAATCTGGGACCCCTTGAGAGATGTACAACTGCCCTCCCCTGCTGGCCTGGTCTCCCCTAACTGCTCTCCCCTGATAGGCTGGTTCCCCCCAACTGCCCTCCACTGCAGGCATGGTTGCTCCCAATTGTCCTCCCCTGCAGGCCTGGTCTCCCTCCAATTGCCCTCCCCTGCTGGCCTGATCATCCAGAACTGCCCTCCCCTGCAGGCCTGATTGCCCACAACTGCCCTTCCTACCGGCCATCTTGTGTCTACATGGGGGCGGCCATCTTGTGTTTTGGGGTGATGGTCAATTTGCATATCACTGCGTTATTATATAGGGAATCTATATAAATATAATTAAAAGATTACCATCATTTATTTGACCATGTTTCTTGTGTAATTTAACTCACCAAATAGGCCTAAACAGTTTAATTCCCCCATTGTTTAAAGAGAGTAACAAGTCTATGAAGTGTTTCAAGGATCCTGAAAAACTTCAAAGTTCTTAAAAATCTCAGAGGTCAAGAAAATGACTCTCCTTCAATTTTGAAACTTGGGAAGTTTGCCAAACATATAAAAATTTTGTATGTGCCAGTCAGTGTTGCTCAGTGGTTGAACTTCAACCTATGAACCAGGAGGTCACAGTTTGATTCCCAGTCAGGGCACATGCCAGGGTTGCAGGCTCAATCCCCAGTAGGGGCTTACAGGAGGCAGCCAATCAATGATTCTCTCTCATCATTGATGTTTCTATCTCTCTCTCTCCCTCGTCCCTCCTCTCTCTGTAATCAATAAAAACATATTTTTAAAATGTATTTACTAATTGATAAAAAAATTTTTGAAAGCAAGTAGAGAAAGAAAAATAGTTATTAAAACAAAATTTTAGTTTTTCTGATATTAAGAAAATATAGTATACTTAAGAAATTAAAGACCTGATGACAAAGAGCATAAGAAATCATTGTAATATATAATAACTTTGCTTTCTCTTTATAATCTCTTATTAAAAGCATACCAATAATACAGAAAATTTTCATTATTTTTGCAGAGACATCACATTAAGTTTTAGATTTACTTAAGTACACCATTGATATTAAAGCTTAATTTATTTTAAAAAACATAATAATAATATGATTTTAGCCAACTTAATACATAAGAGGAAAATTTCTCCTTTTCTTTTCTATTTACTTTTAAACCTTAATTTTAGTGACAACCAAAAGTAATATAGCATAAGGTATTTTTAATAAGAGATCCAAACATCTTTAGTTCATGTATAGTAAAAATCCAAAGTAGGCAAACAAATTCATTTAGCAATTAATGCTTTAGTATTTCATCTTCTTGTGACAGAGATAATTATGAACTCATTTTATGTAAAACCAGGTAAATTTTTTAAAAACTTCAATCAGTATTTATATTAAATAGATTCCTAGACCATGTGATCCTAAAAAACATTTGTTACATTTCATAATTTATGTAATCATTTAATTTATTTAAGTCAAATAAATATAACTCTTTCTATAAAAATCAATTTTAATAATTTCCTCTGAAGTTAGACAAATATACACATATATAGAAAAACAAAACAAAAGACCTGAAAGTATCACTTTGAAATTCCTTTTGTCATGAGACAGGT
Organism: Myotis lucifugus; assembly: GCF_000147115.1. NCBI lineage: Eukaryota > Metazoa > Chordata > Mammalia > Chiroptera > Vespertilionidae > Myotis > Myotis lucifugus. The sequence goes on along the minus strand of NW_005871708.1, from coordinate 166,807 downwards.
ACAGAAAAACAACATTCATTTAAAACAGTTGGAATAAATTAAGCCTATTAGTCAATCATATCTGGCAGCCAGCTCTAAATCAAGGCAAGAGAAGCTTCAAGTGTCACCAAAATTACCAAGAGAACCTCTCAAAGACGTTTTCTTTAGGACAACCAGAAGGGGACATGTCCAAATCAAGCAAGTTCTACAAGGACTCTAAAAAATATATACCTTTGGAGTCCTTAGTTCAATTCTGGACAATGTACCCCAATGGGCCATATTCAGAGATTGAATTTAAGGTTCCCATAGAAGGAACAATTACATATAAGACATATAAGACAAATGCAAACAAACACACAAAAAAACAAAATCCAACTCCAACAGAACAGAAGCTAAAGGGTGGGGGACATTGTTATCCCATAATCTCCAACCCACCAAAACTACTGTTTTGATAGAAGAAAAATGTCCTTCCTCTGCAGATGGGGAGACTAGGTTTATCTGGAATTCCTAATTTACTGTTGTTTTTTTCCTATTCCCTATATGTATCTCTGAAAGTTAATAAGCCATTCGTGCACCAATGGAATGGAGTTTGGCAGTGATCCAGGTTTCCCTGATAACCAGACAACCAGATCAGAGATTGTCACCAAGGATTTCTTAGATTGCCCTGCAGATGTTCCTCAAACCGAATTTACATCATTAAAATGCCCATACTACCCAAAGCAATCTATAGATCCAATGCACTCCCCATTAAAATACCAATGGCATATTTCACAGATATAGAATACATATTCAAAACAATATATATGCAACCAAAAAAAGACCCCAAATAGCCTCAACAATCTTGAGAAAGAATAAAAAATATGGAGGTATCATAATACCTCATATCAAACAATACTACAAGGCCATTATAATCAAAACAACCTGGTACTGGAAAAAGAACAGGCATATAGATAAATGGAATAGAACAGAGGGACCAGAAATATGGTCAATTAATATTTGACAAAGGAGGCAAGAGCACACAATGATGGTAAAGACAGTCTCTTTAATTAATAATGTCAGGAAAATTGAACAGGTACATGCAAAAAAATAAAACTTCACCACCAACTTACACCATGCACACAAATAAACTCAAAATGGATAAAAGACCTAAGTGTAAGCTGTGAACCCATAAAAATCCTAGAAGAAAAGATAGGCAGTAAAATTTCAGATATCTCTTGTAGCAATGTTTTTACCTATGTATCTCCTAGAAAAAAAATAGAAACAAAGGAAAAGAAAAACAAATGGAACTACGTCAAACTAAAAACCCTCCACGCAGCAAAATAAGCAATCAACAAAAGGTAAAGGGAACCCACTGAATGGGAGAACATATTCACTAATGATACAACTGACAAGGGGTTAATAGTTCAAAATATGTAAATAACTCATACAACTCAACACCAGGAAGACAATCAATCCAATTAAAAATTGGACAAAGAACCTGAATAGACACTTCTCCAAATAGGACATACAAATGGCCAATAGACATATGAAAAAAAATGCTTGTCATTATTCATCAGAGAGATGCAAATTAAAACCACAATGAGATAGTACCTCACACCTGTCAGAATGGCTATTATCAATAAATTGACAAACAACAAGTGCTACTAAGGATGTGGAGAAAATAGAACCCTTTGGTGCCATTGGTGGGAATGTAGACTGCTGCATCCACTGTGGCAAACAATATGTAGGTCCCTCAAAAAATTAAAAATGAAACTGGTTTTTGATGCAGCAATTCCAATTCTAGGTACATCAGAACCAATATGAAGGAATATATGCACCCCTGTGTTCATAGCAGCATTAATTACAATAGCTAAGATCTGGAAACATCCCAAGTGCCCATCAGTAGATAAGAAGATAAAAATGCTGTGGTACATTTACTCAGTTGAATACTATGTGTGCATAAAGACAAACAAATATTTCCCATTCTGACAGAATGGCAGGATATGGAGTTTGCTGTGCTAAGTGAAATAAGCCAGGAAGAGAAAGACAGATACCATATGATCTCATTTATGAGCAAAATAAACTGATGAACAAAATAGAACCAGAGGCATGGTTACTTGAAACAAACTGGTGGATGTTAGAGGGGAAGAGGGTGGGAGGGACTAAATAAAATGAGGTGAAGAGATTAGCCAAAGGAGATATACATACCATACACACAGTTTTATAAGGCTCTTTTTCTAAAGCTCAATTTTGTGTAGGATATAGCACATAAATTTAAAAAATGTTCATCTTAGATATATTAGTCAAAGTTATTTATTTAAATGTTTTTCTACATGTAGTTTTGTGCCATTCACTTATCATGAAATCTGTTTAATATGTTGAAACCAATATTATACAGGGTGGAATAAAAGTAGGTATACAGCCCTAACTGGTTTGGCTCAGTGGAGAGAGTGTTGGCCTGTGGACTGAAGGGTCCCAGGTTCGATTCCGGTCAAAGGCATGTACCTTGGTTGCGGGCACATTCCCAGTAGGGGGTGTGCAGGAGGCAGCTGATCGATGTTTCCCTCATTGTTTCTAAACCTCTATCCCTCTCCCTTCCTCTCTGTAAAAAATCAATAAAAAAAATATTTTTAAAAAGTAGGTACACAGTTATTTTAATTGAAAAGAATACAATTATTAATAAATAATAATAAAATTAAACTGTGTTTCAAGTATGCACAACTGTAAATTTACGTTTCACCCACCTTACATTAAATGAAATACAATGGAATGGAATAAAAATGAAGAGAAATGAAAACATCAATAGAAAAGTTTGCTTTGGTTTTAATTTTATGTATATGTGTATGTACTGTTTGTCAATGTGAAATTTATTTCTTACTAAGTACAAGTCATAATGAGAAATTGTAATGGCTACTTGAAATACATTGCACATTATCTAGCATGTACTTTATATTCCATAAATAGTTTTTTCTTGAAAATGATAATGAATTATTAAATTCACTCTCTTTCTGTAAAAGATAAAAGTTATACCCAGAAAGATAAGATAATTGGTCTATTAACACAGCTGGGTACTGATGATTCTGTAGAATGCACTTTGTCTCTTTCCTAGTCAAGTGCTCTTTTTTAAAACATATTTTTTATTGATTTCAGAGAGGAAGAGAGAGAGAGATAGAAACATCAATGATGAGAGAGCATCATTGATCGGCTGCCTCCTGCACACCCCCCACTGGGGATTGAGCCCACACCCCAGACATGTGCCCCACCGGGAATCGAACCTTAACCTCCTGGTTCATAGGTCTGCGCTCAACCACTGAGCCATGCTGGCTGGGCTCAAGGATTCTTTTAATTGTAACACATTGCTTTTCTTCTAAAGATGTGTATACTATATAGGTCAATTATGTGTCTGCCTCAAGATAATTTAAAAGATGGAAAATTTAGTAATAATATTTAAAAATATCTTTGTGAATTTAAGATATGTAATTTTGTCAAAATGAAATGTGATTTGAATAACAAGTTATAATATTGGATAAAGGGAAGCATTAGCTACATCAATAAAACTTCAGTGTATATTTTATAGTTTTATATATTTTACATGTTGTAGATGAAAACTAAGAACATATAAACAGTTTTAAATTTATGCTGTTAACTTTTATGTTTTAATTGCATCATTTTCATCCATTGTAGTATTAATTGTATTCTGAACTAGTTTCTTGGAATAAGATAATGTATTTGAATAAGTGCAACAAAGATTTGAAAAGAACTGTACACTTGAAACCCGCATGGTTTTACAAACCACTGTCACCCCAATACATTATTTTTTAAAGTTGTTTTACAAAAAATCTTTAAAAGAAAGGAGTTGCTATTGAATACAGAGCAACTTGCCAAATAATTTTAAAATGGGTTATTATGTCCTAGCAATTCCAATATTTAAAAAAAATCTCTTGAATTACAACAATGCATCAAAAAGTAAAATTATTGTGGGCTTCTTATTATAAAAATTGAGACTGTTTTATTTCCATTACATAAGAAAAAGTTCTGTGGTATATTTGATTTTCCTCTCAAAACAAGCTTCTAGACAAATATTTAACATCATACTGTATTCCTCACTAATTCAATTCTGTTCTTTACAAACTCTTCTATTAGTTTAATCTAGCACTGTAGATTCAAAAATATGTTTATTTAAAAAAAACTTTTCATTTTATATATAGTTTTTAGAAATAACTTAGTAAGTTATATAGTTATATGAAGATAAAAATGAAAAGTAATCATTGGCTAAAATCATTTGTCTAACTCTGAAATCAATTGTTATTTTTTTTTAAATCATGTGTTAAAGCTCTCCCATCTTTCGCTCATGTATCTGCTTTTCAGAACCATCAGGAGTAGAGGTGGATATAATTGGTTTTTATTTCATTTATAAAATAGATGCTTCATTGTGTTAAGATCCATTTTGCTAATTTGGGTGCAAAACCTTTAGCTGCAGTACAGCTTTGCAATAGAGCTTTTAAATACTTTAAATATCACTATGTTGGTTTTTCCTTAAGCCTGAACACTAGAAGTTTTTGCCCTTTCAGTTTACTGGTAATAACCTCACTGTTCTGCAATTGTTGTTGGTTTTTTCTCCTCCTTACTTTATATCTTAATAGGATACATCTATTAGTGGGCAGACTGCAGTAAATGTACATAAGGCATGGTTTTCTAAGGTCCGTTAAATTGCCCCATTTGGTCCATTTGGATTTTACAGATGAATACTCACCCTTAAATTCTTGCCAATGATAAACATGTAGGATTTTCCCTTTTTGCATTAGACGATCCTATTTTGTAAGTAAAAATGAAGCTTAAATGTTAAGCCTTATGCTCCTGAATTAAATACTTACCTAAATTTTTAATGACACAATTTGTGTCTTGCTTCACAGAGTAACATTAATTTTTAGATAATTATTTCATGGTAAATTTTTAATTTGCCTGATTTTAAAAAGTTTGAAATTATCCCATTAAAATAATCGGTCTTTCAATTAAGAATTTAACAAAGAAAATTGCTTGAGAATTACTGAATATCAACCATACAGCAAGAAACATTATTTTAATGGGGGAAAGATTAGAGTCTCTTTAAAAATATATTTATTATTGAAAGTCTTACATATGTCCCCTTTTTCCCCCATTGAACTCTCCCAGCCTGCCCCCACCTCTCCTCCCCAGGCCTTCACCAATCTATTGTCTGTGTCCATGGGTTATACATATATGCATACAAGTTCACTGGTTGATCTCTTCCCACCTGCTCACCCTCCCCTGTCTTCCCTCTGAGGTTTGATGGTCTTCTGTCAAATGTTCAATGCTTCTCTGTCTTTGAATCTATTTTTGTTCATCAGTTTGTTGTTCATTATATTCCATAAATGAGTGAGATCATGTGATACTTATCTTTCTCTGACTGGCTTATTTTGCTTAGCATAATGCTCTACAGGTCCATCCATGCTGTTGCAAATCTTAAGTGTTCTTTCTTTTTTACAACTATATAGTATTACATTGTGTAAATGAAAAACAGTTTTTTAATCCACTCATCTACTTATGGGCACATATTTTTTATAGATTCATCAATAGATGGACACTTAAGTTGTTTCCATATCTAGGCTATTATAAATATCTGGAGGCCCAATGCACAAATTCGTGCACCGTGGGGTTTCTCGGTCTGGCCTGCGGGATTGGATCGAAACTGGCTCTCTGACATCCCCTGAGGGGTCCCAGATTGCAAGAGGGTGCAGGCCAGACCAAGGGGACCTCACCAGTGCACAATCAGGGACGAGGAAGGACGCAGGAGGTTGGTCAGCCGGGGAGGGACTGCAGGAGGGCTCCAGGGCATGTCTGGCCCATCTCGCTCAGTTCCAATCGGCCAGACCCCAGCAGCAAGCTAATCTACTAGTTGGAGCATCTTGCCCCTGGTGGTCAGCGCATGTCATAGCGAGCAGGTGAGCAGCCTTAGCATATCATTAGCAATGATTAGCTGGATGGCCAACCAGTCGACCTGACACTTAGCATATTAGGCTTTTATTATATAGGACTAGAGGCTCTGTGCACAGATTCATGCACCGGTGGGATCCCTCAACCTGGCCTGGGCCCTGTCACAATCCGGGAACCCTCTGGGATGTCGAACTGCCGTTTCGCCCAATCCCCACATGCCAGGTCTGGCCTGCGGGGATCGTGCCGAAACCAACAATCAGACTTCCCCTGAGGGATGTAGTAGTGCACCATGCCATGCTGCTTCTGCTCAATCCAGCCCCACTCAGTAGACGGGAAAGGCTCGCACCACCACAGCTGCACTCGCCAGTCGTGAACCTGGTGTCTGGCACCGGTAAGTCAGCTCAGCAGCACTCTGTCTGTGGGAGTTCACTGACCACTAGTGGGCAGCACCTATGTTGAGCATCTGCCTCCTGGTGGTCAGTGTGCATTATAGCTACCAGTCAAGCAGTTGAGCAGTCGAGTGGTCAACCAGTCACTTAGGCTTTTACATATATAGATAAGAGGCCCGGTGCACGAAAATCATGCACTGGAGGGGGATGTCCCTCAGCCCAACCTGTACCCTCTCCAATCTGGGACCCTTCGGGGGATGTCCAACTGCTGGCTCATAACCGCTCGCCTGCCTGCCTATGTGATTGCCCCTAATCGCTTCTGCCTGCCAACCTGGTGAACTCCCTAAGTGCTCCCCTGCCAGCCTGATTGACACCTAACTGCTCCCTGTTGGCCCGATCTCCCCCAACTGCCTTGCCCTGACAGCCCAATTGCCCCCAACTGCCCTCCCCTGCTGTTCATCTTGTGGTGGCCATCTTGTGGTGGCCATCTTGTGGCGGACATCTCGTGGCAGCCATCTTGTGATGACGTGGGGATGGCCATCTTATGATGACATGGGTGTGACCATCTTGTGGAAGCCATATTGTGGTGGTCATCTTGTGGTGGTCATCTTGTGACAATGTGGGGTGGCCATATTGTGATGATGCGAGGGTGAGAAGCCACCTAGGCTTTTATTAGTATACTAGAGGCCCGGTGCACAAAAATTTGTGCACTGGCAGGGGGGTGTCCCTCAGCCCCACTTGTGCCCTCTCACAGTCTGAGACCCCTCAGGAGATAACGACCTGCTGGCTTAGGCCTGCTCTCGGGTGGCAGAGGGCAGGCCCAATCCCTAGGTGCAGCCCCTGGTCGGGCTCAGAGCAGGGTCGATTGGGGAGTTGGGGCACCACCCCCTGTCATGCACAGAGCAGGGCAGATCGAGAGGTTGCGATACCACCCCCAGTCATGCTCAGGGTAGGGCCGATTGGGGGGTTGGGGCGCCGCCCCCTGTCACACTGAAGGCAGGGTCGATGCGGAGGTTGCGGCGCCACCCCTTGTCACGCACAGAACAGGGCCCATTAGGGGGGTTGGGGAGCTCCCCCTGTCACGCACAGAGCAGGGCCCATTAGGGGGGTTGGGGAGCTCCCCCCTATCAGGCACAGAGCAGGGCCGATCAGGGGGTTGGGTCGCCTTCCCCTGTCAGGAACAGAGCAGGGCGGATAGAGAGGTTGTGGCCCCGCCCCCTGTCACACACAGAGCCGCAGGGTGATCAGGGGGTTTGGGCGCTGCCCCCTGTCACGCTGCTGCAGGGGCAAGGAGGCCTCACGGCTCTGCTGATCCCAGTGCTCGGAGGCCTCGCGGCTCCGCCTGACACCGGGGCAGTGAGGGCTCACGGCTCCACTGATTCCGGCTTTGCTAATCCTGGGTTCGGGAGGCCTCGCAGCTCCACTGATCCTGGGTTTGGGAGGCCTTGCCAGCTCTGCTGATCCCAGTGCTGGGAGGCATATTACCCTTTTACTATATAGGATAGAGGCCTGGTGCACGGATGGGGGCCGGCTGGTTTGCCCTAAAGCGTGTCCCGGATCAGGATGGGGGTTCCGCTTGGGTGCCTGGCCAGCCTGGACGATGGCTGTTTGCCACTGGTCACACCCCCTTCAGAGTGGGAGTCCCCACTGGGGTGCCTGGCCAGTCTGGGTGAGGGGCTGAGGGCCGTTTTCAGGCTGACGGGCGACTGAAGCTCCCAACCTCACCTTTTTTCTTTTTTTTTTTATTCTGGGATTTATTTACCTTCTATGGCTGTCACTGGAGCTGAGAGCCAGCTTTATCTCTGAGGCCGGCTCCAGCTTGAGGCCTTGGCTGCTGAAAGCAGAGATCTGGGTTTGTTTGGGTTCTATAATTGTAACACTGTTTCGGTCCTGCTCGCTCCAGCTCTGACGGCTGAAAGCAGGTTTCTGGAGTTTTGTTTAGCTTCTATATTTACAACAATGTTTCTTAGAGAGCAAGCTCAGAGGCCGGCAAGGCAGGCAGGGAACCTTGGCTTCCTCCGTCACTGGAGCAAGCAAGCCTCCCTGTTCACTTCAGCTGCCTGGCTGCCAGCAGCCATCTTGGTTGGCAGTTAATTTGCATATCGCCCTGATTAGCCAATAGGAAGGGTAGCGGAGTTACGGTTAATTACCATGTTTCTCTTTTATTAGATAGGATATGTAGCAGTGAACATAGGGGGAAATATATCTTTGTGGCTTCAATTTTTTGTTTTTTTCAGATAAATACCCAGAAGACAAATTGCTGGGTCATATAGTAGGTTTTTTTGTGCTGTTTGTTTGTTTGTTTGTTTTTTAATCTTTAAATTCTTTATTGGTTAAGATATTACATATGTGTCCTCATCCCCTATTAATCCCCAGGTCCCCCCCACTCATGCTGTCATCCCCCTGTTGTCCATGTCCATTGGTTTGGCTTATATGTATGCATACAAGTCCTTTGGTTGATCTCTCCCCCTTACTCCCACCCTCCCCTAATTTCCCTCTGAGGTTTGACAGTCTGATTGCTGCTTCTCTGTCTTTCAATCTGTCCCTGTTCATCAGTCTATGTTGTTCACTATATTCCACAAATGAGTGAGATCATGTAGTATTTATCTTTCTTTGACTGGCTTATCTCACTTAGCATAATGCTCTCCAGTTCCATCCATGCTGTTGCAAATGGCAAAAATTCCTTCTTTTTACCACAGCATAGTATTCCATTGTGTAGATGTACCACAGTTTTTTATTCCACTCATCTGCTGATGGGCACTTAGGCTGTTTCCAAATCTTAGCGATGGTGAATTGTGCTGCTATGAACATAAGGATGCATATATCCTTTCTGATTGGTGTTTCTGGCTTCTTGGGATATATTCCTAGAAGTGGGATTACTGGGTCAAATGGGAGTTCCATTTTTAGCTTTTTGAGGAAACTCCATACTGTTCTGCATAGTGGCTGCACCAGTCTGTATTCTCACCAGCAGTGCAAAAGGGTTCCTTTTTTTCCACATCCTCTCCAACACTTGTTGTTTGTTGATTTGTTAATAATAGCCATTCTGACAGGTGTGAGATGATACTGCGTTGTTGTTTTGATTTGCATCTCTTGTATAATTAGTGACTTTGAGCATGTTTTCGTATGTCTTTCAGCCTTCTGTATGTCCTCTTTCGAAAAGTGTCTATTTAGGTCCGTTGCCCATTTTTTGATTGGATTGTTTATCTTCCTTTTGTTAAGTTGTATGAGTTCCTTGTAAATGTTGGAGATTAAACCCTTATCGGTGATAACATTAGCAAATATGTTCTCCCATGCAGTGGGCTTTCTTGTTGTTTTGTTGGTGGTTTCCTTTCCTGTGCAAAAGCTTTTTATTTTAATGTAGTCCCATTTGTTTATTTTCTCTTTAGTTTTCATTGCCCTCGGAGCAGTATCAGTGAAGAAATTCCTTTGGCTTATGTCTGCGATTTCGCTGCCTGTGGATTCCTCTAGTATTGTTATGGTTTCCCATCTTATGTTTAAGTCTCTTATCCATTTTGAGTTTATTTTTGTGTTTGGTGTAAGTTGGTGGTCTATTTTCATCTTTTTGCATGTATCTGTCCAATTTTCCCAACACCATTTATTGAAGAGACTGTCTTGATTCCATTGCATACTCTTGCCTCCTTTGTTGAATATTAATTGGGAATAGTGGTTTGGGTCGATTTCTGGGTTCTCTATTAGTTTTATTTTTAATGTTTTGAGGAACCTCCATGCTACTTTCATTAGTGGCTGTAGCAGTATTCAGAATCGAACCTGCAAGCTGGGCATGAGCCCTATTTGAGAATGGAATTGGAAACATAGTAAGACACCAAACTGACTGAGTCACATAGGGGTGGGCAAATTTTTTGACTCGAGGGCCACAATGGGTTCTTAAACTGGACCGGAGGGCCGGAACAAAAGCATGGATGGAGTTTTTGTGTGAACTAATATAAATTCAAAGTAAACATCATTACATAAAAGGGTACGGTCTTTTTTTTTAGTTTTATTCATTTTAAACGGGCCGGATCCGGCCCACAGGCAGTAGTTTGCCCACAGCTGGGCTAGGGCATCTGTACCAATTTTCAATTTCACCAACCATGCTAAGATTTCCCTTTTATTCACATCCTCACCAACACTTATTTGGTGTCCTTTTGATAACAGCCATTATGACAGGTATGAGTGATATATCATTGTGGTTTTATTTTGCATTTACCTTATTATTAGTGTTACTGGGAATCTTATCATGTACCTTTTGGCCACCAGTATGCCTTCTTTGGAGAAATTTCTATACAAGGTCCTCTGCCCATTTACAATCAGATTTTTTTTATGTTGAATTATCTGAGGTCTTTAAATATTTTGTATTTAATCCTTTATAAGATATACTAGAGGCCCGGTGCACGAAATTTGTGCACAGGGGTGTGTGTTCTTCAGCCCAGCCTGCACCCTCTCCAATCCAGTGGGCCTAAACCGGCAGTCAGACATCCCTCTCACAATCCAGGACTGCTGGCTCCCAACTGCTCGCCTGCCTGCCTGCCTGATTAACCCTAACCACTCCCCTGCCAGTCTGATCAACGCCTAACTGCCCTCCCATGCAGGCCTGGTCGCCCCCAACTTCCCTCCCCTGCTGGTCTGGTCACTCCTAACTGACCTCTCCTACAAGCCTG